>NC_056569.1:16279610-16292111 GCF_013358625.1 Macadamia integrifolia
ATACGGCTACATACCTGCTTTATCCGTACATGGCCTTATGGTAGGTGCACGTACACGGTTTGGGCACTCTCGTCTCTTCTAGCACTGGCTCGGACTTGTCGGGCCAGCCGGTGCTTAAGGTCACCCGTGCCATCATAGCCCATAAGGAACCTGCTCTAATTTCCTCTGGCTCGGTTCCTGCATGGTTAAACTGGTTCAACCGCGAAATCAGACCGGGTTTAAGAAGCGGGGTATTACACTAAGTGTGTATACAATTATGTGCTAGCAAATACAGTGTTTACAAAGATTGCCAAGTCAGCCTGTAAGCTTATAAAGAAGAGAAATTAGACACGCAGATTCACCCCCTCTGTGTCTGTTGGGACTCAACAAATTTATCCCCAAAAATAGGGAGCATCAAATTGTCCCAATTAACTTTGCTTCTGGTCTATAAGCCCTACTTTAATTTTGGCCCTTGTGCTCTGTATCTATGACTATGGACTAGTTAAATATGATGTCAAAGAATAAATTTATGATGAAACCTATCCACACTACAAGAAAAATGCTCAAATAATACACTTTGGCAGACTTTTATCGTGGTAGATGCCAATTGCCACTGTAAATATACGATGACAATTGTCATTATATATACATGGTGGAGGAATGTAGTTGTGGTTATGTATAACATTTGTTTATAAATAGGACTATACTGATAATATTTAATAATCGCTATTAAATAAGTGTGTATGACATGGAAATCTAAAACCCCATTGTATATAATTACATATTACCAATCCATAAACAAATGTCGTAGAAGGAGGTGTTAACATGAGACTTTTGGCATAGGAAACATCAGACCCGTGGACCAATGGGAGGGCAACAGGAGCATCTTTCAACGTACAATGGGGATGGGCAACACTGTGATATCCTATTTCAGAAGCAGTTGAGTGCTCAGGTGTCTGGACTTCACAGACACTAGGGCAACTAGTTGTCCAATATTGGGCTTGGAAAACATTGAAGAGGGACATTTTGACACTGTCCACATGCTAAACAAGGAAGTGAAGTGACTACAGAAGTGTGGAATGGGTCTCACACCTAGTGGGTTGAAGAGCTCTATGGTCTGGAGTTTCCGGCCTGCTGGTGGACTAAATTTAGGGTCACCGGCAAGTTGCCCACCTTACCATGGCTAGCCAATGAGACTTGCCGAAGGGCCTATTTGTAGAAAAAAAAAGGAAATTTTATTTATGGGCCCACACCTCTACACTTCAGCTCACCATATTCACCTCAATAATAAAGGTCCTTATGCTAACTGTATACCAACATACTGATCAGTAAGAGGTGGGACCCACATGGAGTTATTAAGTTTTAATTCCATTGGATTAATTATAGGGTTACAACCAAACATACCTTAAGGTCCATTTGGCTGGACCATATAAAGGGAGAACTCAGCCCTATTACTCTCATTCTATCCTACAGAATTAGTGGATAAAATGAAAAGAAAGGAAAGGAAGAAGAAGAGGAAGGAGGAAGAGAAGGGGGCTGATGGTCGCTGTTGTTGGCAGCATGTTGCTGTAGTTGTTGCCCTCGTGCTGCTGCAACTGCTGCCCAACTATGCATGTTGCCCCTGTTACTATTGTTGCTGGCTACTGCTGTTGGTGGCTAGACTGCTACCCAAGGAAGGTTGCTACTACCTCTACCACTAGGTAAGTGATATTTTTCTTCCCAACATTGTTAATTCCAATAGTATAGTTAGGGCAGCAGGGTAATTATAATAGTTGGGAGTTGGGATTGAATCCTTGAGCTCTGGTTTAGCTTCCTACAGTTGAATCCCCAATTTTGGGACAAGAATTGAGACCCAATTGGTTGCCAACTTGTCCCTGTGAACCCTAAGCCAAGGCGCTTTTATAAATTAATTCTAATGGATAGTAATTCAAATTGGGACAGAGTTATACATGCCCAGAATTCTACTAAAAGAGCATGTAGAATTTCAATTAACTAACTTGGACAGGGAATTTGGAAATCTGGACCTAATTGGCTTGAATTGTCCCTGTGACCAGCGAATGAACCCAAATTGGAACTGGACAAGGGTTCCAATAATTTTAATCTGTTCTTCCAATGGTAATTAGGTGGTGAATTGAATGGGAAAGAACCCTATCTGCTAAATTCGATAGAATTCTCACTTAAATTCCCAAAAAACACATTGGGACTAATTGAACTGATTTAGGGATTATTGAAATTGGACTGTAACTGGGTTATCAGACACCCCACACATGCCCTAGACGATGTAAGGAGAGTGTGAGTTAGTACTCAAGACCTGGGAACCAGAATTGGTGATTGCAAAGTACACTTATAGATTTGGGTAGAATTCAGATTTTGTAGGCCATCATCGATGGGTGGTCAGCGGCCAGTCATTGGCTATGGGCTAGACCTGTCAGTCAAGCTTTTGAGCTCTACTTTGACTCCCAATGTTGTTGTGTGATTCCTGCCTTTTGGGAGAATTGTGTGACACACTTGGTATGGGTTTAATCATTCAGGAAAGGAGTACTTTAGGAAGAATTGGTGAAGAGAAAATGGATTAGTATATGCCTTAGACTGTGCGGGAAGTCCACCCTAACCAGACTATAGGTTGTGATCTCCTACAGTGTTCTTGATGATAAGCTTGGTAATCACTCATTCTGTGAATTGGTCTCATTGGATGGATAATGGAATTATGAACCAGGTGGACTAAGTTAATAGCCTATACAGAGGTTAGAAAGTTAGTTTGGAATAATTAAGTTGTTAGTGGGAGAGATACTGACCTAGGGTCAGTCCCTGTTCCCACTAGCTGAATTGGATTCCAGTTAGGGGATTCAGTAGAAATTTGGAAATCATACCTGTCTTTAGACAGTATGGAATAAAACTAATATGTACTATTGAATTAATAATTATGAACCTAACATACTCGGCGAGGATATGTTATAATGGAAATTCGATGAAAAGGCATCAGATTCGGGTATCAAGGTAAGTGGGTGATTGTGATTTATTTTACGAAGTGCTTAATATTTTTGATTTTGTGTGCCCATGTGTAATGTTCTATATCTTCGTTATGGATGTCTTTGATATAAAAGTATAAATTGCACATGTGGCATGGGTTTATCACAATTGCTGTGATCGAGATTTTGTGATTGTAATTTGTGATGTAATTGGGTGGTAGTAATTATAACATTGCTAGTCTAAGGTACGGTGTGGCCGAGGGCTGGATTCTGGTACCGTGGCTCAGAGGTCAATATTGTAATTATGACCACAGTTGGAATTGGATGATGGATGTTATGGTTGCATATAGTTGTATTGGGTTAGATCACATCCTAATACTATAACCCCTTGCCAATAGGGGGTGAGGTATTGGCGAATCCCACTCAGTGGTAGGTCTTGGGGGATTACTATGACTGAATACAATGTACTATATCCTAGATGGGCACAACATAGTACAACGTAATGTACAGATAACTGTCGGAAGACATAGGTGACTGATGGGTTTTTCGGGACCATGACTATGAGGGATTACTATTTATGGGTTGGCTAGAGGATTGAGGTTCTTTCCGAGATTGGCTGACTCCTACTTGCAACTAGCTTGTATCTTTGGAGCCCAACGTATTAGTGAGGGGATACCACCTAAGTAATTAGAATGAATCATTATTATAAATGAAAATGGATCTGTGGTTGTGCATCTATGGCATCATATTGTGGTTATTATTGTGAGCATGCATTCGGCATCATGTTTGGATGTGTGTGCTTGCATGCTCACATCTCACTGGGCTTGTAAAGCTCACCTCTCGTGGATTTCTATTTTTAGATGATGGTACTAAAGATGAAACGGATCGTGGTTCAGCAAACATTTTGAGGCTGTGTCTACGAGAGACTGTAGATTGGATTATGACTCCTTTCTCATATTGTAGTTATATTTATTTGTGATGTATGGCATAATTATTATGTAACTATGGGTTGTACTCAAATTTGGGCATGTAATTATATTTCTATCATTTTATACTTGATCACCATGAGTAGTATTAAATATGAATTTTATAAGCATACTGTGAATTTGATAGATGATCTTGTGATACTGTGAGTTTGTATACTATATCTATGATCCTGGTAGAGGTAAGCTAACTGGGTTGAGAAACCAGTGCCTCATACCTTGGCTTGGCCTATGTTTGAGGCAGGGTATGACAAACACGATCTTTTCATGCTCGCACCAATATGGGCATCTTTTTCCCTTATTTATTTTTTGGTAAGAAGAAAATTTAATTCTCATCAATTCGCAGCCATATAATTCTTTGTAATTGCGGTTTTGGAAACCACAGCTATATACTAATAACAGTGACAACAATCGCGACTAGATTTTTTTTTTAGTTTAAAGAATGCTATCCTGCTGGCATAAGAAACACCCAGACAAAGCTGGCACGGAAAGATCGTGTTGGCCCCACCCTACATGGCACTAGTGATGCTCCCGCATGTCCTCCTATTGGCCCCTGTGCTGGCGTGTGCTTACACCAACAGGTAGCGTTCTCTTGCATTTTTTTTGTCCTTTTCACATTCATAATTTTTGTTTCTCTCCTGCATGCTTAATTCCTCTAGCCTTTTGCAAAACTTCCCATGAAACCCTAAAACTCTCTCTCTCTCTCTCTCTCTCTCTCTCTATGAAATGACAACTCTTCCCTTTATTAGGGGAGGATAGAGATATAGGCATAGGGAGTTTGGATTGTGTTTACAATCCATAACACAATCATAGGGTGGTGGAAAGTGAGATTAGAGCTACAACAAAGGTCGGGAAGGAACCAACTTTTGAAAACCCTAGCCCAACCATGAGTTACCTTAGCTTGGCCTAGGTCTAGCCCCAACACTAACTCAGGGCCAACAAATTTTCACCTAGACCTACCCTGAGGGCCAGGTCGAGCCAACCCTGAATCATTAAGTGAGTTGAAATGCAGTAATGATAGATAAGAGATGTAACATGTAATTGGTCATTGAAGTATGTAACTATTGAGTAATAAATGGGTTAAAAACTTAAGAATGAAGACTTGAGAGAGAATAGAGGAGAGCCAGAGTACCTTTGTTGTAGGGGAAGTGCCCAATTGAGTACAAAAGGTTCTATGGTTGGGAGAGGTAGAGCAACTTTGTTGCTGGAAAGTGCCCAACTGAGTACAAAAGGTTTCTAATGGTCATTGGATAAATTAGGATCAAAATCAAGGTCGAGCCGGGCTCAACCCAAGTCTTCAACCCTAACCCAACCCGACTCTGACTCAGAGCCAAAGATTTCCAACCTTGACCCTCCCTTAGGGCCAAACTTACACGCCTAAGAGAGATACATGGGAGTACTAGCATTGGCCACGCCCTCAGATAGAGAAAATATTTCCCACTTTTTTTTTCAATAAACATGTTTTCATTTATTTTAATATCTAAGAGGTAAAAAAAATTTCTTAAAGATGTAAAGTAACCAAAATTGTAGACATGTACGACATTCATTCTAAATCTTAACTCCAAGCTAATAATCTGCTGTGTTTTATTGTTTGTGTGTGTGTGTGTGAGAGAGAGAGAGAGAGTGGACACCTCAACCCATTGTACCGGTTAGGCATCTAAACCTTGATGGTTTCTAGATTTTGGCTAAATTCGAAAAGCATGACAGTCGAAAGCTAAATTCTAGATCAGAAGCTCACCTCCTACTTTGTTTCCCTGGAATCCGACCATCCCACAGCTTTGCTCCCTGTTGTTCGCCTTATCCAGTCTCTTCTTACTTCAGGAGCTGCAGCTTCTGTTTTATCCAGGAACGCCAACACGGTGGTAGACACCTTAGCAAAGAAAGCCAAGACACAGACGTGTGTCACTATTTGGACAACTTCCACTCCATGGTTAGTCGATATCTGTAACAGCAATGTTGATCCCATGTATAATGATCCTTAAAAATGTGAGCAGTCATATGACAATCATCTCCTTTAACCAATACATTGATGATAGAACACATCACATAGTAAGCGAACTATCACATGATGCTTTAGTTCCTTCATGCTTTGTGCGCCTGTAATTAGGTTAATGCGGCTGATTCATGATAATTTTATATTTTGATGTAATATAAGGATGCCAAGCTTACCACATTCCACCTGTCTTTTGTGAAAATAGTGATGAGACCCTTGCCTAACGGCTCCCCTGAATAAAGCATAGGAGGACCATTCCATGAAAATAAATGATGCTTAATGTCATCTTAGCAGTGTATAATGGAATTTTATACACCAGCATTTTGTCGATCATCAGATCTCGTTGTTGCAATCCTAACTCTTTGCTGCAGCGACGGGGGCAGAACTCATCCATCCTGTAATTGGAAAAACATTCCTTGGAGACAAAGAAGGATTGAAAAAGATGGACGACAGATTGTTACTATGATTGGTTCAGCAACATCCGGAGGAGGAGATCCCTCAGCAACAGAGAAGCAGATGCCCCTGGGTGTCCTCTATCGCTCCATTGCACATCATCGAGTTTGTAGGAAGTAAGTTAAGGGCAGCACATGCCTCTGCTCCTGTCACCCGGTAATATCACTCTGCTTAGATGATTTAGATAACTTTCCATCAACTTCTTGATAACCCTAGGATTTGGCTCCAACAGATCACCCTCTTCTCCTCCTCTTTTGTGTCTCTCTCTTTCTCCACTCCTTGTCTTCACTACCATCTCTCCTCTAAATTTATGGTTGCTTTCTTGATTAAGATTACACTTCTGCAAAGAAAGGAAACACAAGCAAGAGCATAGAAGTCAACTATTGATACCAGGGGAGGGCGACCTCAGATTCATGTGTTTCTCTGGTTCGATTGGGTGGATTGAGGCTTAGGTGGAGACAGGGGGGACAGAGAGGGAGGTCCAATGAAACAGTTGAAGCAAAGCGTCTGCAGGGACAAAATGTTGACAGAGTTCCCGACCTACACATTCTTCTTCAGTCCAAAACGAGTCCTATAGGAAGGACATTCACTGGGTGTTAACAGTTACCCCTTTCCTTTCCCCGAAAATGCAGGAGACTGGATAGTAACACCCAAATTTAAATATCGACTCTGGAGCGATGATGGAAAATTCCCATCTTTGCTTTGTTGGACCACAATGCATTAACTGATTTGCCATGCAAAGGGAAGGGGAGGGGCAGGACAGGAAGGGGAGAGGGAGAGAGAGGAGATCCAGGTGCAATGGGTTGTAACTTTGGGCGGGAGAGAGGGGATGCTGCAGTGGTGGGGTTGCGGAGGGTGCAGGGTGGTGGAGAAAGAGACGCAGTAGCAGACAGATCAAACGACTGACATTCATTTCTCATGATTTGATGATCTGAGATTCTTTTCTCCTCATCCAATTATCAATAATGTGCTGCTGTACAAGATTCCATTATACCCTGCTACTGTATACATCATTTTCCTTAAAATTAAAAACAAAACAAGAATGCTCTGTTGGACCAGTAATCAGACTTGGGTAAAGGGAATGATTTTTTTTTACTGAAAACCAGGACAGGAAACTCATGCAAACAACTATAGCGTGCAAGAAAATTCAACCAAGCACATAATCAAGATTTAACTAAGTTGATTACCCTGAAAAATGATTAAATTTAGCTAGAATCCAGGCCCTAGTAGAGTTGAACAGCACTTTTAGATTTTGACTCTTCCCTCATTGGAACTGAGATCATTAAGTGACAGCCCCAGACCTCAAAACTCCGTGTCTTTTGAGTAGTTGATCCTGTTAAGAAACAACTTTCTGGTTGGAACACGGAACTGGAAGCCAATGTGCTTCATTCAACAGTAGTATAATAACTTGTAAATGTTTTTCCTCCTCGCTTGTGAACACTGTTAAAATATTTAGTTTGTTCTAGTTCTTTGTTATAAAGCTTCTTTTCGACCAAAAACATTAGCATGACGAGATCATTATAATATGATCTATCTGCAATAGATTACCCAATCAAAGCCAGTCACAATATCCTCTTTCACAAGAACACCTTAGAAAATGCAAGCTTCTAAGATTTTGAATCCTGTCAGCAGGGAAAATTTTCCCTTTCTTCCAATTCCAGGTCCTTAGTATTGCAAGGGCCTACTGACCACCCATCTTTCTCTTAAATGAGAACAAAGTATCTAAAATTTGTTGACTTGAGACACCACTTGGTACATAATGCTGAGATCAAAGCAATTTCATTTCCCACCAAACCCTTCCTTCAATTTCTGGCTTTTGTTTCACAGTATGCTATCATAATCAGCTCCTCAAAACCATCTCCATATGCCTTTCTTCTTGATGGGTCATTAATCTCTTTCTGTTAATGTGTTACTTGGGATTATTGAAGCAGCATCTGAGAAACTTGACTAACCTTGCAGACATTTTTTATGTGTTGGGAAGAAAGACCTTTAGTACATGCAACTTATTGAATTACAATCTTCTTGAACTCCCTTCCTCCAACTGCAACTTTAGAGTTCAGCAGACAAACCTGGTGCTCATGCCATGCATCTGCCACATTCACCTAATTCAGAAATTCCAGATGCTAGGCTCCATCTTTGTTTGACATAAGGTAAAGAGTACAACAAATGTGCACTACCAACTTTTTTTTATCAAGCTGAGTCTTCAGCATTGAACCAGAAAATCAGGCTTACATATGATCCATAATCTAATCTTCACAACTGCAAACTCAATCCTCCAATATCTTGACATTTCCTCTTTCTTAGAGGAGCTGAATATCCCATATTTCCCTTGACTTCAATCCAGCTCTTACCGGGCATTTTCTTTATTCCTCTTTCGTTCATTGACTTCGTAATCTTTAGAGCATCATCCCACCTGCCAACTGTCCTATAAATATTAGCAAGAAGAACATAGCTCAAGTGGTAGTCTGGTTCTAGTTCCATCATTTGCTTTGCAATGCGCTCTGCTACAACAGGGTTAGAATAAGCTGTACATGCACCAAGAAGAGCTGCCCAAAGAGATGAATCATCTTTAAAAACTGCCTTCTTAATCAAATCTTCAGCTTCCTCCAGTAGCCCAGCTCGGCCAAGAAGATCAACTACGCAACTGTAGTGCTCTGTACCAGCTTCAATACCATAATCCTCTCTCATCGATGCAAAGTATTGCTGCCCTTGATCAACCAGACCTGTATGACTACAAGCAAAAAGAACCCCGACAAGGCTAATATAATCAGGTTTAACCCCTTCCTTAACCATCTCATCAAATAACCTAAGAGCTTCCTCACCTCTGCCATTTTGGGCCAACCCACAGATCATTGAGTTCCAAGTTACCAAATTTCTAACCGGAACTTCAACAAAAATCGTGTGTGCATAATTAATACAGCCACATTTGGCATAAAGATCAATTAAAGCTGATTCCACAACAACATCTCTCCAACCTCCTCTCCTCAGATACTGGCAGTGTACCTCTTTCCCAAGTCTCACAGCTGTTAAACCTGCACAAGCACAAAGAACAGTCCCAAAACTGTAGAGGTCATCCTGCTTCTCCATCATCCGGAAAAGCTCAATAACAGATTTTAAGTCACCATTTTGACAGTAACCACTTAGCATTGCACACCAAGATACTGAATTTTTTGTAGCCATCTGATCAAAAACCTGACGAGATTCCCGAATCAAACCACATTTTCCATACATATCGACAAGGCTGCTTTCAACAACAACATTGCCACAAATCCCAGCTGTATGTACCTTAGCATGAACCTCTTTACCTTGTTTCATCCATCCCAAATTAGCACATGCTGTTAGAACAGTACCAAATGTAAACCCATCAGCAAAACATCCATACTTCCTCTGCATTAAGTAAAAGAAACCTAGAGCTTCCTCAAAGCAATCATTCCGTGTACATGCCGAAATAACTGAAGTCCAACAAATAGCATCCCGTTGCGGCATCTCATCAAACAAGAGGAGGGCATCTTCTAATCTAGAATTTCTCCCATACATATCTAAAAGAGCGCTGGCTATGACGCAATTCGAACCAAACCCACATCCTAGAACCATTCCGTGAAAGCACCTACCAAGCTTCAGAGCACCAAGCTCTGAACATGCCTTAATTGCAGCCGAAAGGGTGAACCCATTGGGTTCGACTCCAAGTTCAGACATTTTCAAAAACATTTCAAGCGATTCCAAGGGTTTTCCAATACGAATGTACCCTGAAATAATGGAAGTCCACGTTATTACATCTTTAACAAACAAATTATCGAACACTTTCCGGGTCTCAGAAAAATCACGACCAAGTTTGAAGTACAATGAGAGTAAACTGTTTCCTACAAAACGGTCACACTCAAGACCGGATTTAATTATGTGGGAATGGATTTGGAGCCCGTGGCTGAATGAGAAGGTTGTGGTGCAAGTCTGTAACAGAGAAGCGTAAACGATAGGTTTTCTGGAGATTTCGCTCGAACCTGTGGAATTAAGAAGATGAAGAGCTCCTAAAAGGACGCCCGACTTGCAAAGGCCAAGGATTTTGGACTCTGGTGATAAGCTTTGTATGCAAACGTTGAATTTGTGAGGATGAAGAGAGCTGTAATGGCTCCTCTGAGACAATTTCATTAACATGTAGAATATGGGTAGGGGAGGGGCCGGAGAGGAAGAGAGAAACGACCTTCGCTCACGTTTAGCCACTATTTTTCTTTTAAAAACTGATTTTTAGATGATTTTGCCTAATTATGAATCGTTATGCCGGATACAATATCAGATACGGCCAATTTATTTGAAACCATAGTAACTACTTCTGTTATATTAGGAGTTTCACGATTTATTTTTTCTTTCTCTTGTTCACATATTTTAAAAAATGATTTAAATACATTTTTTTTTTGTAAAAAAAATCAATAAGAAAAATGATATGAGAAACATGAGTATTCAGAACCAAATAACAGCTAGGGTCTTCTTGGCTAAGGAATAAACAAAATCAATGGCTTCCTTAAAAAAAAAAAGAAAAAAAAAAGAGAAAATTACACTGTCACCCTCTGAACTTTGCCTTCAAATCAACGCCCTCTCCTGTACTTTTAAAAATGACACGAATACCCCTTCTAGCTTTGGAAAATGATAAAAACACCTATGTCGTTAGTTATTCCTGTTAAGTGATAATGCAACTATTAATTTATATGATAAAAGATTACGATACCTTCACCTGAAACATCGGACTTACACTCATAAGTACAATATCTATTTTACCCTTTAGACATCCTCAAATGTTGAAAGGAAGAAGATAGGGCTCCGATGATCTATAACCCTCTGGCAAAATTTCTACTCCATCCATCTAGTGAGTGTGAGTCTTCCATCTTGCAACTATTTGGCGAAGTTTAGATTAGAAATTTCTCTGGAGAAAAGACTCAAGCATCTTTCCCTAAAAACAAACAAAGCCGGTTCGGCAGCATCGCATCTTACGCCTCCTACAGGTCCTGGACTGGTACTATGGTCTCAATTCTTTTAGTCCTCATGCATGTATATTCTTGCAATTGTCAAGTATAGGGAGAGGACATGGGTTTGGGTTCTCTATTCAGCAAGCAAGAGCACCTGGGGGAATCTATGCTCGGTCCCCTAATCTGACCCCAAATTATACCAAATTAATGGATGAATACAATTATAAGGATGAGGAGGATTTCGGTTACTAGTAAGAAATGAAGAAAGCTCACAGAGCCAGGAAATGAGCGATGATCAACCCCATCGCACCCCTGTACGTGTGGGCCATAACAAAAGACATGATGATGATGATGATGATGATGCCGAGGATTTGATATATTCAAGCGCCTCTTTGCATTTCTCATTCTCAGCTTTGATCATTTGGAAAAAAGCAAAACATTCTTCCGACATATTTCTTACAGAAAGGCTTTCAAATTGAAACATTTGGCTTAAATATAAACCCACTACATTGGATAGAAAAAACTTTGGACGTTGCTCGGCAACAACAGAAAACTAAGGAAGTACTTTTGTACAACTTATAAAGAAGTCTCTGAATATTTGAAAGAATTAATCTTCCAATACCTCTGCACAAAATCAGACGAGGCCATAAACTTTGAAGAAGCAAAGCCCCTATGCACAAGAAAGCGTACAAGTTTTCAAAACTAATTCTTCTTGTTCGGGCCTAGTGGCGATCGTTCTTAGTCTGAGAACATAAGAGGGTATGGAAAAGGACGGAGAAAGAATGTGAAAAGAATTAGAGTAGTAGAAGCTAAGCCATTTGATTGGTTATCATCTCTGCAATTATTCGGCGAAGGCTCACCTTCACCGGAGGGTTGGAGTAGAAATTCCATCGGATAGTTGTAGATTGCGGGAGCCCTATCCTCTTCCTCTTTTCACCAAAACCCAATGATTTATGGATGGCTTATGTTGAAGATGTCTAAAGGGTAAAATAGACATTGTACTTATGAGTATCATATAAACTAATCACTTAACTAGGAAAACTATCAACATGTGTGTTTTTGTCATTTTCCAAAACTAGATAGTGTATTCGTGTCATTTTTAAAAGTATAGGGGAGGCCGTTGACTTGAGGACAAAGTTCCGGGATGGCAATATAATTTTTTCTAA
>NC_056569.1:16292187-16319325 GCF_013358625.1 Macadamia integrifolia
AAAGAAAGTGGACTATAAAAACATTGTTGGAAAACAAGGCTTTTTTCTTGAATCGTCTGTAAAAAAAACCAAGTGTAAGATGACCTGGTCAGGGCAAGTTTTTTTTCTATGTATATTTAACTCATGAAAACATAAAAAATGCACTCAGCAAGTTAGAACATTATCAATTGCTACATATTCAATCCCCCACCCAAAAAAATAAAATAAAATAAAAAATAAATAAATCATGATATCAACTGTTACATCTAGTCATCCACTTTGTTCCTCACCCTAAGATTTATTATCATCATTTGTAGATGTTGGTATTTGCGGCGCATTTGATAATATCATAAATTAATCGTGCAAATCAAGTCATCAATAACCTTAATCAATCCACCCTAGAGTCCCTAAACTTGTGCTCTTCTTGGACATTGGTTACTGCAGTCAAGCTGTTATTGCTACTTGTAGCAATAGCAATATTATTACTAATTTTTATTGTGTTTTAGATAACTGCTCTTAACGAGGATAAGAGATACAGAGATAACATGCAACAACAACAACAACACTAACCAAAACTGCTTTCAGATCCTCAAGCAGGATCTACACAATAGGGAAATTGGGAAAGGAACTAAATACAAGGCGTCCCTAGAAACCCCCCACCACCACCCCGCCCCCCAAAATCGGTGCTACTTATATCTTCTGCAATTGGGTTGCTACCAAAAAAGAAAAAGAGAGAAATAATGATTGGCACAAAAAGCTTACCATTAGCCCCAGCACAGACTTGAATCTTCTCAACACTGACACAAATAATTTTGACACTACTTTTTTTATATATAGGTCTCAGAGAAGGTTAAACTCACAACCTTTTAAAATTGAGGTGTCTTTGCCACATTAGGAACCCCCTTGGGATTAGTTCTGAAACTTTACTCAAATAGCTCTGATACTTCAGATTTAGACTCGTATAGGTCTGATGGATTCAATCAATGCATTAAACGTTGATCTAAAGTCCATATGATGGATTGATTTGAGGTAGGGTTTATGACAAATTGTAAAACTGGTATATTGTGATTTCAAAGTATTACTTTACCATTTCACCATCCATGCAGGCTTTCAAAACCAGATAGCATATATATATAGAGAGAGAGAGATTTACCATGCTGACACTGCTTGACAAAGATTTACCACCAAGAGCTACCAGTTTCACGAATTACAGATAACATAGATTGTTCCAAGTTTTAGAGAAATATGTTTAGTTAGGGTTAGGGTTTTAATGTGCCTTTTTTTATTGGGCAGTTATCGATCAATTCCTTTTTTTTTTGGTTGAATGAATTCCTCTTCATTCGGGTTCGGTTTATGTATGTGTACATTGTAATTAAAGGTGCAAAATTTCATTCTTAGGTAGTGCCACCAAATGTTTTAACGCAAACTGAATTCTGATCAGTTTGGTTTTGGATTAGGACTCAATTGAACCAAATAATACTGATTCATATTGGACTATCTAAATGCATCCTATCAAAATTCCAAACCAAGAATGAGACTAATAAAAAACCAATATCGAACTGATAGGAGGAAAAAGAAAAAAAACAAGATTTTTCATTGAGGGGGCAAGGGGCTTGGATTTCCAATTACAAAGCAAATGACTACTTTACCACTCCATATTGGGACTTTAAGTACATGCTCATTAAAATTCAGTCCAAAAATAACTGAAAATCAATTTTGGCCAAAACACATAAATGACTTTTGATCTCTTTTGGGTTTTTATGTTTTATCATTTTTTGAAAATAAAAATAAGTTCCTGAAATGATACTTGATGAGGCAAAATCCAACCATGACATCGGCCACATCTAAGTTGAGCTTCAGCCTTGGCTATGACCATACCAAACTGCCACCTTGGCCTCCCCATGGCCAAGCTTTCACCTCGGCCTCCTGACTGCCGAGCTGTAACCTCGGCCTCCTTATAGCCAAGCTTTCACCTCGGCCTCCTTATAGTCAGGCTTTCACCTCGGCCTCTTGACAATTGAGCTTTAGCCTCATCCCACACGGTCGATCTCTCGCCTTTATCAGTCTCCCAGGCTGCCATGGACTAACAAGAGTCGTAACCCACTACAATATGCAACCAACAGAACGTGAGGGACTAGGAAGTACCATCCGTGATGGGCGCATGCAGGAGGGTAACTAGCCCCTCAAAACTCGGAATGACTCCCACTCTAGAGTCCAGTGTCCTCACGAAGGAATGGAATAACCACAGAATCTTCCCCAGAATCAGGGATTATTCGTAGGATCAAGTAGAGTGGACTATTGGTCATAGCTGGACTCTTAACAAACGTTACTTGGACTCACTGCCTATAAATAGCAAGGTAAACTCCTAAAGAAAGATCGATCACTCTTTTCACAAGAAATTCTCTTAAGTAACTGTTGTGGAGAAATTCTGACTTAGGCATCGGAGAGTCCCCTATTGGGTCAGCCTGGCTCTCTTTTGTTTTCTCTCTTGTGCAAGACTAGTGTGGAGTACCTAGTCTTGTAAGGAAGATCATCCGGTCAAATTTTACCGCATCAGATTGGAACCGTCTATGGGAAAACTGAAACAAAAAGCCTTAGAAATCAATGCATCTGCATAGTGAATCTCGTGAGGAGATTCATCAGGAATTTTGGATCGACCTTGTCCAATCCTCCCACAAGCCATAGAACTATACCAGCGCCTAGACGAAGTGCACTGGCTCAACTAGTCCTCGTAGGCGTGAGAACTGACAGGAGCCATTACAGAATTCCTAGCCCAAACCTAACGAATGCCCACGTGCAAGGAGGCCACATGGCAATAGCATGACCCCTCCCGTGGAATCAAGTTGATGTCCTAGGTGTTCCACTTATGAGTTAGGGTTCCCTCCTATGGAGGCCAGTAGCAGTAGGTCCACTCACACTCAGCCACGTACTGAAGACCATGCCGAACCAACAGTCTATCGGCACCCAGGGTGGCAAAGCTCTTATAGGGATTAAGCCAACCACAGGAGGGAACTATATGGAAGTCCACCCCGGCCACACCAGCAGCAACTGCCCCTTATCGATCAAGAGAGGCAAGATCTAGAAAGGCGCTTCCAGCAATTGGCAAAGAAGGTAGAGAGCCTTTAGAAGCCAACACCGAGCTTGATAGTAGCTCCTGCTCATAATGCCCTATCAGATGAAATAATGGACGCAAAGCTTCCTTAAAATTTTTTTGTACCCACCTTCAAGACATACGACAGGACCACAGACCCATCTGATCACCTGTTGTACTACAGCTCGGCCATGACAGCACACGCCAAGTTAGAGGTCACACTCTGCAAAAATTTCGTAGCATCCTTGAAAGACGTAGCTCTCCTGTGGATGTTCAGCCTAAGACCTATGTTCATACGAAGCTACGATGAACTCACAAAGGCATTTCTAGTAAGGTTTCAGACAAGCATGAGGCAACTCTAGATGCCCAGTAATGTGATGAACATGAGGCAAAGGACTGGTGAGCCCATACGGGAATTCCTCCCCTGATTCACAAAGGTTGCATTAGAGGTGAAGAATCTACCAGATGGGGTGGCATATAGCTCATTATGCAATGGGATTACACACCCAGACTAAGTACGATCTTTGGCTCTTGACCCACCTACAACAATGCCAACTGTGCTGTAGAGGTGTAACCAATACGCGAACATGGATGATGTACTGGCAGCCAAAGGGTTGGTGGAGAAACCCAAATCGGAGAAAAAGAGAGCTCAACGTCTAAGGGAGGAAGATCAGGAATATAAGAAAAATAATCCTGATCATTCAACAAATCGGGGGATGCCCCAGAAAGGTACGAGATGGATAGGACAAGAACCAATATCTTGATGGAGATCCAGGACAAAAAATTCTTACATTGACCTCGACCGATGGTCGCGAAACCTGAAGAGAGAAATCCTAACAAATACTGCCGATTTTATAAGGATCACGAGCATGACATGGAGGACTGTAAAGCCTTGAAGAGAGAAACTGATGAACTCATCAAGGCAGGCTATTTGAACAAGTATTTAAAACAGAAGTTTGGAGAGTAGTGGAAAAGCCAAGATGAGGCCGGGCCGAGCCAAAAAAAACTCGGTCAGAGTACTGAACATGTAAATCTCTAGGCTAACCGCCCCACAGAACCTGTCATCCTAACAATCCTTGGAGGACCTACCATAGAATTAGTACGAAAGGCAAAGGCCCATGTCCATTTTGTGTGTATCACCGAATAGCCAGTGAAAGCAGTCCAAGTGGATCCCGTCATTACCTTCTTAAATTCTCTAATCTAGAAGGGTTGAATTGGCCCCATGATTATGCAATCGTCATACAGCTAGTCATTGCTAATCGTCTATTCCACCGACTGCTAGTAGATACTGGTGCATCAATTGACCTCATGGCATACGAAGCATTCCAAAAACTTGGCTTGGGGGCGAGTGCACTAAAGCCTGTGAGCAGCCCATTGTACGGATTCTCTGACTCCCCATCAGAAATTGAGGGAACCATTGAGTTGCTAGTAACCATCAGGCATGATCCAAAAACAACCACCACAATAGTAAATTTCATGGTTGTGAAGGTGGCCTCCCCGTACAACGCCATTCTCGGGGGCCCAAGGCTCAACAACAGAGGTGCAGTCATTTCCACTAAGCATATGAAGGTCAAATTCCCAACACAGAACGGAATCGGAGAATATAGGTCAAGCCAACGCAAATCAAGAAAGTGTTATGCTAATTTCGTCAAAGCGACCAAAATTCATTGCATAGGCCTGGCTTGCCCCGTAGTAATTGTTGATGTAAGGGATGAAGAGAAAATGCACCAATCCGAGTCAGTCGAGGAGTTTCTAACTATTCCATTGAGCAATGCCGAGCCAATGAAGACGGTGCGGGTTGGAGCCTTACTGAGTCAGGGACACCAAAGGAAATTCTGAGTTTCCTTCAAGATAATCTGGACGTGTTCACATGGAGTTCATCAGATATTCCAGGAATCCCAAGAGAAGTGGCCGAGCATAGCCTCAACATTAGGGCAAACTTCAACCATTCCAATAGAGATGGAGAAACTTTGCCAAGGCAGACAGGCAATAATAGACGACGAGGTGGAAAAGTTACTAAACTTAGGTTTTGTGAGGGAGATCAAATACCCTACTTGGCTGGCCAAGGTTGTGATGGTACCTAAGCCAAATGACAGGTGGCGAATTTGTATAGACTACACAGACCTGAATAAGGCATGCCTCAAGTATTTCTATCCACAGTCGAAGATCGACACCTTGATAGACTCCACGACAGGCCATGGAATGCTCACCTTCATGGACGTGTATTCTGGGTACAATTAGACCGAATAAAGAAGGAAGGCAAAGAGAAAACCGCGTTCTTGACTGCTCGAAGAAACTTCTATTACAAAGTGATACCCTTTAGATTAAAGAACACAGGGGCTACTGACCAAAGGATGGTAAACTTCATGTTCCAAAAGTAGGTCAATCAAGAGCGGCAAAGGTAGCGAATGTTGTTGACCTGAATGAGGCCTTCGAGATTCTACATTAGAACAGAATGAAGCTGGACCCTACAAAGTGTGTTTTTGGGGTGACCTCCAAAAAATTCTTGGGCTTCTTGATATCTGAAAGGGGGATTGAAGAGAATCCATCAAAGGTCAAAGCCATATAAAAGATGCAACCACCAAGAAACATATGGGAGGTTTAGAAGTTAATAGGCAGCATTGCAGCCCTAAGCCGATTCGTCTCTCGGGCAGGAGACAAGTGCCAACCATTTTTTAAAACCTAAAAGGGGTAAAGACCGGCAAGTCATTCGAATGGACGAAGGAGTGTAATAATGCATTTGAGAACCTGAAAGCATACTTGGTCAGTCCACCTCTACTAAGCCAACCTAAGCCAGGCGAATTATTGCAGATGCATTTGGTAACATCCCCCATGGCCATAAGCACAACACTCATGAAAGAAGAAAAGAAACACCAAAGCCCGACTTATTATGTTAGCCACATCCTCCTGAGTGCAGAATCGTGCTACTCGAAAATTAAAAAACTGGATTTTGCACTCGTAAAAGCTGCTCGAAAGCTCAGACCCTACTTCCAGGCTCATACCGTGGTAGTACTCATTGATCAACCACTCAAGAAATTCCTCTATAGCCCAAGTGTTTCAGGCCACCCCATAGCATGGTCTATTGAATTAAGCGAGTCCAACATTGGATATCTACCAAGAAGTGTGATCAAAGGAGAAGCACTGGCAGATTTCATTGTGGAATGTGCCCTGGCAAAAGAAGAGTAAGAAAAGGAGGGTGCTAAGCCAAGCCAAAAATGGAAGTTGCACGTAGGTAGGTCCAGCAATTCTTTCGGAAGTGAAGCAGGCATCATCCTCTTCAGTCTAGAAGAGTTCACGATCCAATATGCGATAAGATTCTCATTCCTGGCAACTAACAACTAAGCAAAGTACAAAGCCTTGATAACAGGAATGAAACTAGCTAAGTCAGTACTGGCAGAGGAACTAGTAGCTCACAGCGACTCATAGTTGGTGGTGAACCAGGCCAATGGGCAATACGAAGCGAAAAAGGAAATGATGTGCAAATATCTCCAAGAAGTGAAATCAATGTTGAGAACTTTACAACATTTACAATGGTCCAAGTGCCTAGAGATGATAACTCATCGGCCGATTCACTCTCCAGGCTAACAGTAGTTGAAAGAGTTGAGATAGGAATGATAATGTATCTCAAAACACTTAGTCATCCCACCTATCAAAAGATTGAAGTTTGTTGTAATGAAACATCCACTACTACGATAGGTTGGATGGAGCCCATCATTAGCTACATGAGGGATGACCGTTTACCAGAGGGCCGAGCCGAGGCAAGAATGGTGAAGCGAAGGGCTGCAAACTATATAATGCAGAGTGGGCTACTCTATAAGAGATCACTCTCAGGTCCACTGCTGAAATACCTAGGACCAAGTCAAGTGGCAGACGCTCTTAAGGAGGTTCACGAGGGGATCTGCAGCAGTCACATGGGAGGATGTGCACTAGCATATAAAGTGCTAGCCAAGAGTTCTATTGGCCCAAGATGTAGCAAGAAGCAATACAGTATGTGCGACGATGTTTCAAATGCCAGATACATGCCACTGTGCCTCACATCCCGACGATCAAGCTAAGCTAAATTATTTGCCCCATCCCGTTCGCCATGTGGGGGGTTGACATCCTTAGGTAATTTAAGAGCGATAGAGGAGGACTAAAATTCCTGATTGTGGCAATCGATTACTTTACCAAATGGGTAGAGGCTCGCCCCAAACAAGAATAACCGAGCCAGCTATGGAGAAATTCGTAAGAGACGACATCACCTTCCATTTCGAAATCCCCAAAATTTTGCTAACCGACAATGGGAAGCAATTCGATAATCAAAGATTTAGATATTTCTACGAAGGGTATGGAGTAAGTTTTTGCAACACCTCTGTGGGACACCCATAGACGAATGGGCAAGTAAAAATGTCAGAAATCATCACATCAGATTGGCATATGTGGGAAACTGAATCGTAAAAGCTTAACTCTTCCTGATGCAATTACGGAGTGACCGTGTCGTATCTCCGCTCGATACAATAGGGGATCCTCCTGGCCCCAACATCTTAAGAACAATCATGATCAACCTAATTCTTGCCCAGCACCACCCATACCAGTAGAGGGACCTGTACCCCCTTCATTGCCTACAGGTGTGAGACAAAATCCAAGGCCATACCCTACGCTATAGGTTCCCAACCCTTAGATCCCAGAAGTCAATGCACTAATTCAGAACCTATAGATGCAGATGCTTGAAACCAAAAAATGTAGACACCCAATTTTGTCATCCACCCAAGTAATGATGATATACAAGGAATGATCGAGGTTTGAGCTTCACATCGGAAGGGAATCTAGGCCTTTGGTGACGATCCAGATGATGTCAGTAACTTGAGAATCAACCCGAAACCCTAATACAACCTGAAACCATAATCTGGCCCTAGGTCAATTTTAGATACGATCTTGTGGCACTCAAATCTAGCTTGTTATATATTGACGAATTGGTTCTAAGTACTCCCCGATGGTGCGGAAACTTCATGAACAAGGATTTCTGGAAAAACCACCAACTGTCAAAAGGGCAAAGTACCCTCTTTGCTATTCTTGATCTTTTTTTAGCAATAAGGAGCACGAAACCCACACCATTGGATAGTGCTCGAAAATTCAATTCCAAAGATTTATTAGCATGCAAAAATAGGACCACTGGATCTCCTAAAATCAATCCCGAAAGTTGAAACAGGGATCGATAAAATAAGTTTTGACCCAGTTTGACCCAGACCCGCATGAGCTCCCCCCGGACCCATACAGGGACCATATGGGCCTATACAGGTCTATAAGAACTTGTACGGTCTTCGCCCAAAAAGGAAAGAAAAAATGGAAAAAAGAAGAAAAATAAAAAATATGTAAAAAATATATTTTTTTAATGTCTTTTTTAGGAAGTTTATTTGGACAGGCTCAGTAAAACCTTGACGGGCGACGAGCCCACTATTTGCAAACAAATAAAGTAGTTTTTGTGAATTTAAAATGTGAGAAAAGCATTTTTTTGGAAATTTAAAACATATGGACCCGTGGGGGCTTGATTGCAAACCCGTAGATTTGTTTTGGAGACCCGTAAGAGGGAGCATTGACACCTATAAATAATAGTGTCCTCTCCCACACGAATACAAACGAAGAAAAACCCAAGAGGGAGAGAGTAGAAAAGAAAAGAGAGAAAAAGAGAGAGAAGAGAGAAGGAAGTAGGAGAGAGTGAGGTGAAGGAATTCCTCCACCTCTCACCCTTGAGGATCGCACCAAAGCTTTGAGAGATACTGAAGGCCTAGATTCCCCAAAGGAGAGGAGTAAGAAGCCGAAGTCAGTCTCATCTGAGCTAGGGATCCTCACCAGAGCCTCCAAATCATCAGTCGGGGTCCATCCCTCTTGACCCAAAACAGGGATCAAGCTCAGGTATATTTTCTAACAGAGTAGGAAAAATGTAGATTCTTCATTAAAATAGTGTGTATAGTATTGTAAATTAATATCTAGTCATACATGTGGGTTAGGACATAGAAAAGAGGAATATTTAAAAACCAACATCTAATAGGAAGACCGGTACGACCGGGTGCAGTCGGTTCCTAACACTTTCCCAACTTCATAACCTGGCACTTACCCTAATCTCTAGACTAGACCGAGTCAATCTCGGGTTGGTCCCAACGGATCAGGCCAACCTCCCGGGTCTTAGGCCCTAACCTTAAGTGGGGAGTCCAAGTGTTTATTTTTATTATTAGAAGATACCCGAGGTGGATAGCCTAGTGAAATAGGCCCCCCAGGCATCCTCAAACTAGGACGCAGCAGCACGATGGCCCATGGGAGCAGGCTTTGACCACCCCTCCACAAAAACCTAATTTCATTCGACAGTTTGGTCCAACGCTATCGACTCCACCAATCCTACAGCACGTTGCTCCCCCAGCCCCAAGGTGTAGCCATACTGGATCGATGCCCAAACCATGCAGAGACAATCGATCAAGAGTTAACCATCGTGCTCACACCTGGGAGAGTTTACCAAGCAACAATGTGGCCCTTGCTGAGAATCTGAGACCCCTGCCTTGACATTCATCCTATGAAGAGCATACCACACCGCGTGTCAGGGTGAATGCTAAGTGTTTGGGAAGATCAGGATCAAGAACTGATGTAATGGAGGAAATATGAAAACCAACCCGAGCCCACGATTCAAGAGAAGAGTGCCACTTCCGACATAGATCTGAAATGTTGAGCACCCGACGCAAGGAAGGAGTCCGACTTAAACTAATAAGTGGACTCGAAGGGCAAACGCAAGGCCACGAACCCAAAAAAATTCCGAGAGGCAAGATTTAAAACGATGCCTCCAACACTTAAGTGAGAAAGTTGATGGTATGCACAAGCCAACATCGGGCTTGACCGTGGCTCCGGCCTATAATGCCCCATCTGATGAATTGATGGATGCAGTTCTGCCAAGAAACTTTAGCATCCCGACCTTCGTCATGTATGATGGGACAACTTACCCATCCGACCATCTACTATACTACAAATTTTCCATGACTGTATATGGGAAATTTGACACCACCCTTTGTTGGGCATTTGCAGCCTCCCTAAAAGATGCATCACTCTTATGGATGTCGAACTTGAGGCCTAAGTAAATTTGAAGTTACAATGAGCTAACAAAAGCCTTCCTTACGAGGTTCCAAGCCAGCATGAGGCAGAGATAGATCCCCCCACCAACGTGATGACCATGAAGTAGTAACCGGGCAAGCCGATACATGAATTGCTCATAGGTTTCACTAAGGCCACCGTAGAAGTAAAGAACTTGCCCGACGACATGGCATACAGTTCGTTGTGTAATGCAATTACCCATTCAGAGCCGGTGCATTCCTTGGCCCTCAATCTGCCAGAAACCATGCCCAAGTTGCTCTGGTGGTGCAATCAGTATGCTAACATGGACGAAGTCTTGGCGGCTAAGGGGATTGTGGATAAGTCCGATCAGACTAACAAAGAGAAGGAGATACCCCAAAGAGTGACAAAAGATGGAAAAAACAATTCTACCAAAAAAAAAAAAAGTAGAAAAAGCAACAATATGAAGGGGAATTACATATAGAGTATTCTCCCCGCTCCACTCAATTACATGTCTTCTCACACATTCACGCTGCGCCTTGATTAAATGGGCCTTTCGTATGAGCATGGTAACTGTGGGTGTTTATCGATTTGGTTCCAATCAAATGGTTCTGTTTTGTTTTTCATGATGAAATATATTTAAGTCGTAACCGAATCGAATACCATTTGGTGCCCATTTTCGAGATTGAAACTGAAGTTTTGAATATCTTTTTTGTTCGATTTTTGGTTATCTGGTTTGATTTGGGTTTCGATTCTCAGATTTGAGTTCAATTTTGATTTGAATCTGATTCCAATGGTTCCATAAATTCTTTAATAGCACGAAAGTGAATGAAATTTACAAAACCATTAGGATGCGTTAATATTCAACACCATACAAGCACACCAAAAATCTTAATTCTCGAAATCGAAAGGGTGATATGGTTTTAGATTGCTCCAGCCAAGGTTCGGTTCTATTTCTAGTTGGTTTATCAGTTTATGACTTTATTTGATTTTTCGGTTTTTAGTCGGTTTGGATTCGATGGTTTTCAATTGACAAAGAATTGAACCAGAATATAACTGTCAAAAGCTAAAACCCAACCGATTCAACTTTAAACGGTTTTTTTTTTTTTCATGGTTCACTTTTGACACCCCCAATCGTAAAATAATCCTTTCCGAAAAGCCATTAGCTTGGCGCACCATGGAATGAGTAATCGCCATATTGGTATCGAAATGGCGGTATCAGTATTGATCGAAGCTGATACTTGGTCAATCTTACATTATCAATATTGGATCAATGGTAAAATCTAAAAAAATCAGATCTTTTTTATATGAAAAATAAAGGTAAAATCAATCGATCTGAATTAGTATCAACAGAAACTGATACCATCCCCATTATTGATACCTCAATTCTTACTTGTCACAGAAATTACCAGTACATAGAGCATATAGATTTTTTCATTTTAATTGAGTGTGAGAATCAAAGACCGGACTTAGAGGGTGCAAGTTTGGCATTGTAGGCCCGAACCTAAACAGGACTTGGTCTGAGATACCTTGGCCTTGAGGATGGATCAAGAGTCCATAGGTAGTTAAAATGGGAACAGCAAAAACCTTGTTTTGGTTGGCATGTTTAAAACGGCTTAAAAATTAAATAGAACGATTAAAAAAAAAATCAAACATTTTGAAAACGGTGAAAAAACGAAGATGAACAGTACACATTTTAAACGTTTAGATTTTTTTAGTACTGGACAAAAGAAAAAAAAAATTATATATATACACACACAAATTAAAGAATTATTACCTAAATGATTGAACCCTATTGTGAGTCATATCCCTATTGTCCCTATTCAAATTACATGTGGTGAAATTTTTAGTTTAAATTTTGTGGGTACTTATAGCCACATTTAGTTTGGAAACATAGAATTAGATACCAGTCAAATTAAACTTGTTCAGATTAGTGTGTCTTCTGGAAGTTCGTTATTGAACTCAGTTGTTGAATGGGAAAATACAACATTTGTTGTCCCTCCATTAGATCAAAAAATGATTTATCCGTGGGGAGTGGGTTCACCCGATATGGACAAATCCCCACAACAAAATGTCTCTATAGGGGCCACGATGAATGTGATTAAACAATCAGTGGGCACACAAAATGTGGCAAAGTGGTTGGTTTTACATAAAAAGCCACGGTGGAGATCCTGGTTTACTAAAATGGTTATATTTTTGGGGAATGACTACATGGCAGTGTTGTTGTTTTGGATTGACTTAAGATGGCTAATGTAAAAATGTTGCATCATTTTGTGGTCGTAAACATATGTAGTCAATTTTTGGTATGAGAATAAAGGTTGTGTGTTTTTTATTTTGTGATTTATAATGCCAATGTCTATCACCATTTGAGTTAACTATCAATTAAAATAGCGTCGTCTTTGATGTGGAATGTTAAGGGCACGTTTGATTGGATAGATCTGTATAGAGATGTATTTATACATTTACATGAAACTTATATATTTAATCTCTGGTACACAAAAGAACTAACCATACCAGTAGAACATCCATGATGTAAGAGCAATGGAGAAAAGGCTTAACAAACCCCATTTCCCTTCTTACATATATCCTATTTGATTGCATTCCCTCCTATCCCACCATATACTGTGCTTTCCACAGTGGTAATTTCATGAGCAACTTTAGCAATAAACTGGCCCAAATGTATATCTAACTCTTCTTGGATATCTTTCACATTTGCTATTTAATTCTTTCCACTTTATTAATTTTTATGGATTTTTTCAACCATGTTATAACATGTCAAACTAGACAGAACTAAAACCTAGTACTTTTCGATTTGATGTCTGGTTCAGTTTTCGAAACTATGACACTATAATTCGTATGTCAAGGAGGATGATGACCTATTATTTTTAATGTCTCAGTTTTACTGAAAAATGCAATATATGATAATTCCTCAAATTGTCTCAGGCTGAAATAGTTAAATCCTTTGGAAAAAATATAGATTTAGTGCTTAATATTACGAGAAGTGAGCAACTGCTCTGCCAGGGAGAGTTACTAGCTTGCTTCTACAGAAACACTGTAACCAGAAAAGAAATGTAAGTGATTGATAGGTTACCCTTTAATAAAAAAGATAATTAAAAAACAAATGACGAGGCACACTACCAAAACCAGTAGTAGAGTCTGATTTACAATACAAGTTAATGACAATTACCTCAAAACCCAACCAAATAAAATTTATAATATTGAGCATTTATTTGATTGCACCTCCAACCAACCAAAAAAAAAAGAGGGGAAATGTTCCAGTTGCTTGGCCTTTCTAATGGTCAAAATAGCCGAACTAACTTCTGATCTTTATGTATGTCCCAGAAAATCATTAAAGCAATGGCCAACTGCATGTACACTATCCCACCATTTACTGTTTCATCCAAAATTAATGTCACATGAGCAACTTAAGCAGATACTCGACTTGGAAGTGCACATGACTCCTTCAGAACCTTCTCTATCTGTGATTACTCGCTCTTCCAAGCTTCAATAAAACTCCTATGTAATCAACAAGTGGAGGACAACATTGTATTCCGCATCTACTGGCATTGGCATCTTGTATGTAGGGATATTCCTATAGACCTTCTTAAGCTCTCTATTACATGATTTAGACATGAATTACATAAGATTCATATAAATAGAAAAAATTTATGGTCAGATACATGTAAAACACAAATACCTTTGGTATTAATTATCTTTCAGAGCATTGCTAATCATTCTTCTCCTAGTTTGTTTGCCACTTGATCATTAAAGTGAAGACTATGGTGGGGAGAGAGAGAGAGACCCACAACTTTATTTTATGTTAGTATCACTACACTGTCACTGGTTATATGGGAAGAAAGAAGTCTCAATTACTCTTGTTTCCTCTATTAAAGAAGAGAAGAGGAGGAAATAAGAGCTTGAACTTTAAAAATAGTAGCATCCATTATTGATATCCTCGTTTCCACCACCTCTTCGATGCTTTTTACTTATACATTTCTGTTATCACAATATATTTCTCAAATAAAGCTTTTGTTAACTGGAAAGCATGATATAAATATGTTGTTTGAACTACAATTCCAAAAAGAAAACTGGTATGGAAAATATGGATGAATCTTCTGGATGGTTTTCAAAGAACAAGCCTTGCTATTATTTTTGGAAATTATTCGAAAGCATATTAAAAGATTTATGAAGTGTCTAACTATACCATCTGTCAATTTGTCTATTTTCTTTATAACCCACAGATTTGCACAAGTATATGTGTATAATTATTTTTATTTTTCTTGTTATTGTCTTTTATATAGTCCAAAAAATCATAAATAATTAGCCAGAGAATTGTCCATTTTTTAACAATGCATTATGAGAACACTTAGTTTTCAGGGAGAGTCAATGAAGAGCTGAAGCAAATCACACCACTTGAGCCAATCTTATTTCTTTACCAAAAGCGCCAATCTTATTATAGTTTGTTGTTATAAGCTTATGGCTGATTTGTACTAGTGCATCAGGTTGACAACTGGCACTTATTATAATTAGCCATAACCAGTCAATCTTTTTGCATGGATCCTCACGCTTGTCCTTACTTGGAATCTCCATGTAGCCGACCACATTAAGTTGGGATAAGGTTTTGGATGTTGATACTTAGAAGCTTTACCAATTCAAGTACTATTCCTTATATGTATATATATATATATATATACATGATCTTACTTTAGGTTAATTTAAATTTCTTGTCCACTCTCTCTCTCTCTCTGTGTGTGTGTGTGTGTGTTAAGGAAACAAGGAAACAATGTAGTTATACTCAACCTTCTAGTTGAATCTTGCTGGGAAGAGTGTGGGGTGGGCATAATTATGGTTGGGGTATAATTGGAAATTTAAAACGTGATATCTTAGATGTAATTTTCCAAACATTGAATACCCTAGGTAGAGTAACCATATAGGAAACCTTATGTTTACTTTACCCAATTATACCTTCAACACTACCTTCAATCCAATAGCAAAATCAATCAAAATAATCCAATTCATGTTTGTTTTTGGGGGGAGCGATGGGACTGTATAATTGAGTCTAGACTAGTTTGTTCTTTTGAGGTCATGGGGTTTGGGTGATGTGCGGCAGTGGGAATTTGAAATGTACTCACTCTTTATTAAACATTTGGAAAATTGAAGGAAACAATTCACTATGTATAATGTTGTCATTAGAAGTGCTAAAGATCAACAAACACCTCACTATTTATATTTATAGTGTTGTCGTTTCAAGTGTTAATGATCAACTAACACCTCCCTACGTATAATATTGTCATTAGAAGTGCTAATGATCAACCAAAACCCCATTATAGAATTTAAAAATGTTATGATTTGTACGCCCGATTCAGTGCTATTTGTGTAAATACAATACATATGCCAAAAAGTATAACTTAAAAGTGCAAGGGAATGCCTATGCAACAAGTAGTTGATCGTGGAGACGATAAGCTACCAGAGTTGAATTCCTTCAAGTCCATCAAAGCAATTTCCCAAAAAAAATGCAAAGCTCTTAGTTCAACCTGCAAAGTGAACTTGAATGTCAAAGTCATTATTAATAAAGTGTGTTGGAAGCTTTGATACTATGATCCATTATTCCATCTCAAAACTTAATCTATGAGACAGAGAACTTTAACTAGCATGAGATCATCTAAGGTCCTAGAATTAGTAGAAGACTATTTTCAATAACAAAGAAGATCATTAAATATTCCATCCATGATCCATTCTAGTCTCTTCTATGTTGACGAATAAAACAAAATCATAGAAATTAATTTTAACAGATAGCTCAAAACTCCATGCTCGAACCATACCCACCACATAGAAATTCATCAGTGACTGATTCAACATCAAGGGAAGGATCATTAAGAATCTCATTGAGCCGTTTCAGATTCCGCGTTCCTTTCTTTATGTTGTTTATAGTCTCAACCTCCCGTTCGCAAAGATAGGACTTCTGGAGCCGACGTCTCATTGTGTCGATCTCACGTTGAGCATTTTCATAGGGAATTTGTATCTTAACTCTGTTTGGTGGATCACAGAATGCTTCCATTTTGGAGTACTCACTAGATGTGCCCTGCATCTTTTTTGCAGAACGTTGACCTCTGCGATTGCACAATTGTATTCATCTGTCAAGTGTTGAAGCTCCGAGTTGTATGCTAAAAGTGGACGCACAAATTGTGGAACCAACGTCGGACGAGATTGAGTTCTCACTACGTACTCAAGAATCCTTAACAAACATGTGAAAAGACGAGGAATAGGATACGGGGAACTTAAGAGGCATAAAATAAAAAGAAAGTGGACTATAAAAACATTGTTGGAAAACAAGGCTTTTTTCTTGAATCGTCTGTAAAAAAAACCAAGTGTAAGATGACCTGGTCAGGGCAAGTTTTTTTTCTATGTATATTTAACTCATGAAAACATAAAAAATGCACTCAACAAGTTAGAACATTATCAATTGCTACATATTCAATCCCCCACCCAAAAAAATAAAATAAAATAAAAAATAAATAAATCATGATATCAACTGTTACATCTAGTCATCCACTTTGTTCCTCACCCTAAGATTTATTATCATCATTTGTAGATGTTGGTATTTGCGGCGCATTTGATAATATCATAAATTAATCGTGCAAATCAAGTCATCAATAACCTTAATCAATCCACCCTAGAGTCCCTAAACTTGTGCTCTTCTTGGACATTGGTTACTGCAGTCAAGCTGTTATTGCTACTTGTAGCAATAGCAATATTATTACTAATTTTTATTGTGTTTTAGATAACTGCTCTTAACGAGGATAAGAGATACAGAGATAACATGCAACAACAACAACAACACTAACCAAAACTGCTTTCAGATCCTCAAGCAGGATCTACACAATAGGGAAATTGGGAAAGGAACTAAATACAAGGCGTCCCTAGAAACCCCCCACCACCACCCCGCCCCCCAAAATCGGTGCTACTTATATCTTCTGCAATTGGGTTGCTACCAAAAAAGAAAAAGAGAGAAATAATGATTGGCACAAAAAGCTTACCATTAGCCCCAGCACAGACTTGAATCTTCTCAACACTGACACAAATAATTTTGACACTACTTTTTTTATATATAGGTCTCAGAGAAGGTTAAACTCACAACCTTTTAAAATTGAGGTGTCTTTGCCACATTAGGAACCCCCTTGGGATTAGTTCTGAAACTTTACTCAAATAGCTCTGATACTTCAGATTTAGACTCGTATAGGTCTGATGGATTCAATCAATGCATTAAACGTTGATCTAAAGTCCATATGATGGATTGATTTGAGGTAGGGTTTATGACAAATTGTAAAACTGGTATATTGTGATTTCAAAGTATTACTTTACCATTTCACCATCCATGCAGGCTTTCAAAACCAGATAGCATATATATATAGAGAGAGAGAGATTTACCATGCTGACACTGCTTGACAAAGATTTACCACCAAGAGCTACCAGTTTCACGAATTACAGATAACATAGATTGTTCCAAGTTTTAGAGAAATATGTTTAGTTAGGGTTAGGGTTTTAATGTGCCTTTTTTTATTGGGCAGTTATCGATCAATTCCTTTTTTTTTTGGTTGAATGAATTCCTCTTCATTCGGGTTCGGTTTATGTATGTGTACATTGTAATTAAAGGTGCAAAATTTCATTCTTAGGTAGTGCCACCAAATGTTTTAACGCAAACTGAATTCTGATCAGTTTGGTTTTGGATTAGGACTCAATTGAACCAAATAATACTGATTCATATTGGACTATCTAAATGCATCCTATCAAAATTCCAAACCAAGAATGAGACTAATAAAAAACCAATATCGAACTGATAGGAGGAAAAAGAAAAAAAACAAGATTTTTCATTGAGGGGGCAAGGGGCTTGGATTTCCAATTACAAAGCAAATGACTACTTTACCACTCCATATTGGGACTTTAAGTACATGCTCATTAAAATTCAGTCCAAAAATAACTGAAAATCAATTTTGGCCAAAACACATAAATGACTTTTGATCTCTTTTGGGTTTTTATGTTTTATCATTTTTTGAAAATAAAAATAAGTTCCTGAAATGATACTTGATGAGGCAAAATCCAACCATGACATCGGCCACATCTAAGTTGAGCTTCAGCCTTGGCTATGACCATACCAAACTACCACCTTGGCCTCCCCATGGCCAAGCTCTCACCTCGGCCTCCTGACTGCCGAGCTGTAACCTCAGCCTCCTTACAGCCAAGCTTTCACCTCGGCCTCCTTATAGTCAGGCTTTCACCTCGGCCTCTTGACAATTGAGCTTTAGCCTCATCCCACACGGTCGATCTCTCGCCTTTATCAGTCTCCCAGGCTGCCATGGACTAACAAGAGTCGTAACCCACTACAATATGCAACCAACAGAACGTGAGGGACTAGGAAGTACCATCCGTGATGGGCACATGCAGAAGGGTAACTACCCCCTCAAAACTCGGAACGACTCCCACTCTAGAGTCCAGTGTCCTCACGAAGGAATGGAATAACCACAGAATCTTCCCCAGAATCAGGGATTATTCGTAGGATCAAGTAGAGTGGACTATTGGTCATAGCTGGACTCTTAACAAACGTTACTTGGACTCACTGCCTATAAATAGCAAGGTAAACTCCTAAAGAAAGATCGATCACTCTTTTCACAAGAAATTCTCTTAAGTAACTGTTGTGGAGAAATTCTGACTTAGGCATCGGAGAGTCCCCTATTGGGTCAGCCTGGCTCTCTTTTGTTTTCTCTCTTGTGCAAGACTAGTGTGGAGTACCTAGTCTTGTAAGGAAGATCATCCGGTCAAATTTTACCGCATCAGATTGGAACCGTCTATGGGAAAACTGAAACAAAAAGCCTTAGAAATCAATGCATCTGCATAGTGAATCTCGTGAGGAGATTCATCAGGAATTTTGGATCGACCTTGTCCAATCCTCCCACAAGCCATAGAACTATACCAGCGCCTAGACGAAGTGCACTGGCTCAACTAGTCCTCGTAGGCGTGAGAACTGACAGGAGCCATTACAGAATTCCTAGCCCAAACCTAACGAATGCCCACGTGCAAGGAGGCCACATGGCAATAGCATGACCCCTCCCGTGGAATCAAGTTGATGTCCTAGGTGTTCCACTTATGAGTTAGGGTTCCCTCCTATGGAGGCCAGTAGCAGTAGGTCCACTCACACTCAGCCACGTACTGAAGACCATGCCGAACCAACAGTCTATCGGCACCCAGGGTGGCAAAGCTCTTATAGGGATTAAGCCAACCACAGGAGGGAACTATATGGAAGTCCACCCCGGCCACACCAGCAGCAACTGCCCCTTATCGATCAAGAGAGGCAAGATCTAGAAAGGCGCTTCCAGCAATTGGCAAAGAAGGTAGAGAGCCTTTAGAAGCCAACACCGAGCTTGATAGTAGCTCCTGCTCATAATGCCCTATCAGATGAAATAATGGACGCAAAGCTTCCTTAAAATTTTTTTGTACCCACCTTCAAGACATACGACAGGACCACAGACCCATCTGATCACCTGTTGTACTACAGCTCGGCCATGACAGCACACGCCAAGTTAGAGGTCACACTCTGCAAAAATTTCGTAGCATCCTTGAAAGACGTAGCTCTCCTGTGGATGTTCAGCCTAAGACCTATGTTCATACGAAGCTACGATGAACTCACAAAGGCATTTCTAGTAAGGTTTCAGACAAGCATGAGGCAACTCTAGATGCCCAGTAATGTGATGAACATGAGGCAAAGGACTGGTGAGCCCATACGGGAATTCCTCCCCTGATTCACAAAGGTTGCATTAGAGGTGAAGAATCTACCAGATGGGGTGGCATATAGCTCATTATGCAATGGGATTACACACCCAGACTAAGTACGATCTTTGGCTCTTGACCCACCTACAACAATGCCAACTGTGCTGTAGAGGTGTAACCAATACGCGAACATGGATGATGTACTGGCAGCCAAAGGGTTGGTGGAGAAACCCAAATTGGAGAAAAAGAGAGCTCAACGTCTAAAGGAGGAAGATCAGGAATATAAGAAAAATAATCCTGATCATTCAACAAATCGGGGGATGCCCCAGAAAGGTACGAGATGGATAGGACAAGAACCAATATCTTGATGGAGATTCAGGACAAAAAATTCTTACATTGACCTGGACCGATGGTCGCGAAACCTGAAGAGAGAAATCCTAACAAATGCTGCCGATTTTATAAGGATCACGAGCATGACATGGAGGATTGTAAAGCCTTGAAGAGAGAAATTGATGAACTCATCAAGGCAGGCTATTTGAACAAGTATTTAAAACAGAAGTTCGAAGAGTAGTGGAAAAGCCAAGATGAGGCCGGGCCGAGCCAAAAAAAACTCGGGCAGAGTACTGAACATGCAAATCTCTAGGCTAACCGCCCCACAGGACCTGCCATCCTAACAGTCCTTGGAGGACCTACCATAGAATTAGTACGAAAGGCAAAGGCCCATGTCCATTTTGTGTGTATCACCGAATAGCCTGTGAAAGCAGTCCAAGTGGATCCCGTCATTACCTTCTTAAATTCTAATCTATAAGGGTTGAATTGGCCCCATGATTATGCAATCGTCATACAGCTAGTCATTGCTAATCGTCTATTCCACCGAGTGCTAGTAGATACTGGTGCATCAATTGATCTCATGGCATACGAAGCATTCCAAAAACTTGGCTTGGGGGCGAGTGCACTAAAGCCTGTGAGCAGCCCATTGTACGGATTCTCTGACTCCCCATCAGAAATTGAGGGAACCATTGAGTTGCTAGTAACCATCGGGCATGATTCAAAAACAACCACCACAATGGTAAATTTCATGGTTGTGAAGGTGGCCTCCCCGTACAACGCCATTCTCGAGGGCCCAAGGCTCAACAACAGAGGTGCAGTCATTTCCACTAAGCATATGAAGGTCAAATTCCCAACACAGAACGGAATCGGAGAATATAGGTCAAGCCAACGCAAATCAAGAAAGTGTTATGCTAATTTCGTCAAAGCGACCAAAATTCATTGCATAGGCCTGGCTTGCCTCGTAGTAATTGTTGATGTAAGGGATGAAGAGAAAATGCACCGATCCGAGCCAGTCGAGGAGTTGCTAACCATTCCATTGAGCAATGCCGAGCCAATGAAGACGGTGCGGGTTAGAGCCTTACTGAGTCAGGGACACTAAAGGAAATTCTGAGTTTCCTCCAAGATAATCTGGACGTGTTCGCATGGAGTTCATTAGATATTCCAGGAATCCCAAGAGAAGTGGCCGAGCATAGCCTCAACATTGGGGGAAACTTCAACCATTCCAATAGAGATGGAGAAATTTTTCCAAGGCAGACAGGCAATAATAGATGAGGAGGTGGAAAAGTTACTAAACTTAGGTTTTGTGAGGGAGATCAAATACCCTACTTGGCTGGCCAAGGTTGTGATGGTACCTAAGCCAAATGGCAGGTGGCAAATTTGTATAGACTACACAGACCTGAATAAGGCATGCCTCAAGTATTTCTATCCACAGTCGAAGATTGACACCTTGATAGACTCCACGATAGGCCATGGAATGCTCACCTTCATGGACGTGTATTCTGGGTACAATTAGACTGAATAAAGAAGGAAGACAAAGAGAAAACCACGTTCTTGATTGCTCGAAGAAACTTCTATTACAAAGTGATACCCTTTAGATTAAAGAACACAGGGGCTACTGACCAAAGGATGGTAAACTTCATGTTCCAAAAGTAGGTCGGTCAAGAGTGGCAAAGGTAGTGAATGTTGTTGACCTGAATGAGGCCTTCGAGATTCTACATCAGAACAGAATGAAGCTGGACCCTACAAAGTGTGTTTTTGGGGTGACCTCCAAAAAATTCTTGGGCTTCTTGATATCTGAAAGGGGGATTGAAGAGAATCCATCAAAAGTCAAAGCCATATAAAAGATGCAACCACCAAGAAACATATGGGAGGTTTAGAAGTTAATAGGCAGCATTGCAGCCCTAAGCCGATTCGTCTCTCGGGCAGGAGACAAGTGCCAACCATTTTTCAAAACCTAAAAGGGGTAAAGACCGGCAAGTCATTCGAATGGACGAAGGAGTGCAATAATGCATTTGAGAACCTGAAAGCATACTTGGTCAGTCCACCTCTACTAAGCCGACCTAAGCCAGGCGAATTATTGCAGACGTATTTGGTAACATCCCCCGTGGCCATAAGCACAACACTCATGAAAGAAGAAAAGAAACACCAAAGCCCGACTTATTATATTAGCCACATCCTCCTAAGTGCAGAATCGTGCTACTCGAAAATTAAAAAACTGGATTTTGCACTCGTAAAAGCTGCTCGAAAGCTCAGACCCTACTTCCAGGCTCATACCGTGGCAGTACTCATTGATCAACCACTCAAGAAATTCCTCTATAGCCCAAGTGTTTCAGGCCACCCCATAGCATGGCCTACTGAACTAAGCGAGTCCGACATTGGATATCTACCAAGAAGTGTGATCAAAGGAGAAGCACTGGCAGATTTCATTGTGGAATGTGCCCTGGCAAAAGAAGAGTAAGAAAAGGAGGGTGCTAAGCCAAGCTGAAAATGGAAGTTGCACGTAGGTAGGTCCAGCAATTCTTTCGGAAGTGAAGCAAGCATCATCCTCTTCAGTCTAGAAGAGTTCGCGATCCAATATGCGATAAGATTCTCATTCCTGGCAATTAGCAACTAAGCAAAGTACAAAGCCTTGATAACAGGAATGAAACTAGCTAAAGTCAGTACTAGCAGAGGAACTAGTAGCTCACAGCGACTCATAGTTGGTGGTGAACTAGGCCAATGGGCAATACGAAGCGAAAAAGGAAATGATGTGCAAATATCTCCAAGAAGTGAAATCAATGGTTGAGAACTTTACAACATTTACAATGGTCCAGGTGCCTAGAGATGATAACTCATCGGCGGATTCACTCTCCAGGCTAGCAGTGGTTGAAAGAGCTGAGATAGGAATGATAATGTATCTCGAAACACTTAGTCATCCCACCTATCAAAAGAATGAAGTTTGATGTAATGAAACATCCACTACTGCGATAGGTTGGATGGAGCCCATCATTAGCTACATGAGGGATGACCGTTTACCAGAGGGCCGAGCCGAGGCAAGAATGGTGAAGCGAAGGGCTGCAAACTATATAATGCATAGTGGGCTACTCTATAAGAGATCACTCTCAGGTCCACTGCTGAAATACCTAGGACCAAGTCAAGCGGCAGACGCTCTTAAGGAGGTTCACGAGGGGATCTGCAGCAGTCACATGGGAGGATGTGCACTAGCATATAAAGTGCTAGCCAAGAGTTCTATTGGCCCAAGATGTAGCAAGAAGCAATACAGTATGTGCGACGATGTTTCGAATCCCAGATACATGCCACTGTGCCTCACATCCTGACGATCGAGCTAAGCTAAATTATTTGCCCCATCCCGTTCGCCATGTGGGGGGTTGACATCCTTAGGTAATTTAAGAGCAGTAGAGGAGGACTAAAATTCCTGATTGTGGCAATCGATTACTTTACCAAATGGGTAGAGGCTCGCCCCAAACAAGAATAACCGAGCCAGCTATGGAGAAATTCGTAAGAGACGACATCACCTTCCATTTCAAAATCCCCAAATTTTTGCTAACCGACAATGGGAAGCAATTCGATAATCAAAGATTTAGATGTTTCTACGAAGGGTATGGAGTAAGTTTTTGCAACACCTCTGTGGGACACCCATAGATGAATGGGCAAGTAAAAATGTTAGAAATCATCACATCAGATTGGCATATGTGGGAAACTGAATCGTAAAAGCTTAACTCTTCCTGATGCAATTACGGAGTGACCGTGTCGTATCTCCGCTCAATACAATAGGGGATCCTCCTGGCCCCGACATCTTAAGAACAATCATGATCAACCTAATTCTTGCCCAGCACCACCCATACCAGTAGAGGGACCTGTACCCCCTTCATTGCCTACAGGTGTGAGACAAAATCCAAGGCCATACCCTACGCTATAGGTTCCCAACCCTTAGATCCCAGAAGTCAATGCACTAATTCAGAACCTATAGATGCAGATGCTTGAAACCAAAAACTGTAGACACCCAATTTTGTCATCCACCCAAGTAATGATGATATACAAGGAATGATCGAGGTTTGAGCTTCACATCGGAAGGGAATCTAGGCCTTTGGTGACGATCCAGATGATGTCAATAACTTGAGAATCAACCCGAAAACCTAATACAACCTGAAACCATAATCTCTCCCAAGGTCAATTTTAGATACGATCTTGTGGCATTCGAATCTAGCTTGTTATATATTGACGAATTGGTTCTAAGTACTCCCCGATGGTGCTGAAACTGCATGAACAAGGATTTCTGGAAAAACCACCAACTGTCAAAAGGGCAAAGTACCCTCTTTGCTATTCTTGATCTTTTTTTAGCAATAAGGAGCACGAAACCCACACCATTGGATAGTGCTCGAAAATTCAATTCCATAGATTTATTAGCACGCAAAAATAGGACCACTGGATCTCCTAAAATCAATCCCGAAAGTCGAAACAAGGATCGATAAAACCAGTTTGACCCAGACCCTCATGAGCTCCCCCCAGACCCATACAGGGACCATATGGGCCTGTACAGGTCTATAAGAACTTGTACGGTCTTCGCCCAAATAAGAAAGAAAAAATGGAAAAAAGAAGAAAAATAAAAAATATGTAAAAAAATTTTTTTTAATGTCTTTTTTAGGAAGTTTATTTGGACAGGCTCATTAAAACCTTGATGGGCGACGAGCCCACTATTTGCAAACAAATAAAGTAGTTTTTGTGAATTTAAAACGTGAGAAAAGCATTTTTTTGGAAATTTAAAACATATGGACCCGTGGGGGCTTGATTGCAAACCCGTAGATTTGTTGTGGAGACCCGTAAGAGGGAGCATTGACACCTATAAATAATAGTGTCCTCTCCCACACGAATACAAACGAAGAAAAACCTAAGAGGGAGAGAGTAGAAGAGAAAAGAGAGAAAAAGAGAGAGAAGAGAGAAGGAAGTAGGAGAGAGTGAGGTGAAGGAATTCCTCCACCTCCCCCCCCTTGAGGAGCGCACCAAAGCTTGGAGAGATACTGAAAGCCTAGATTCCCCAAAGGAGAGGAGTAAGAAGCCGAAGTCAATCTCATCTGAGCTAGGGATCCTCACCAGAGCCTCCAAATCATCAGTCAGGGTCCATCCCTCTTGACCCAAAATAGGGATCAAGCTCAGGTATATTTTCTAACAGAGTAAGAAAAGTGTAGATTCTTCATTAAAATAGTGTGTATAGTATTGTAAATTAATATCTAGTCATACATGTGGGTTAAGACATAGAAAAGAGGAATATTCAAAAACCAGCATCTAATAGGAAGACCGGTACGACTGGGTGTAGTGGGTGTCTAACACTTTCCTAACTTCATAACCTGGCACTTACCCTAATCTCTAGACTAGACCGAGTCTGTAATACCCCGCTTCTTAAACCCGGTCTGATTTCGCGGTTGAACCGATTTAACCATACAGGAACCGAGCCAGAGGAAATTAGAGCAGGTTCCTTATGGGCTATGATGGCACGGGTGACCTTAAACACCGGCTGGCCCGACAAGTCCGAGCCAGTGCCAGAAGAGACGGGAATGCCCAAACCGTGTACGTGCACCTACCATAAGGCTATGTACGGATAAAACAGGTATTATATCCGTATTTTAAGGTATATACGTATGCTACATCATATGTTTAGGGTGGAGTTCGCGCCGAGGTCCGAACCCGGTCAAAATCTCAAGTTTTGGCTCTCAGGTGGGTAGGACAGGTGGGTGCACCCACCTGAGTGACCCATCTAAGTGCACTATTCACTTAATTAGGAATGGTATATAAGGCTTATGATTTTCTTTTCTTTCCATTTATTACCCTCGTACGTTGGTGAGAAAAGTAAAGAGGATAGAGAAAAGAAAGGGAAGAAGAAAGGAAGAGAAGGAAGAGGAAGAAAAGGGGGATTTCAGTGGCGCCGAAGCTCGGTCTTCCCATTCCGGTGCCGGGAGAGTGATCTTCAACTCTAGATCTACAGTTGGAGGTAAGAAAAGTTGGGTTTTGTGAACATTCACCATATCCAAGCTTTAAACCCTTGATTCGAGTATGGTTTCTTGAGATCTTGTAAAACCCCTTTGAAATGATGAATCTAAGGTTTAATAGATGATTTATGTGTTGATCTTGAAGGATTTGAAGAGATATTGACAAGGTGGAAGGAACATTGTGGGTTTGAAGTGGTTGGAGGGTTTGAAGTCGTTCTTGAGCAAAGAAGGTAAGATGGTTTTCCCTCACTTGAATCTAATCTAGATCTAGGTTAGAACCATCCTATAGGACCTTGAAGGTGTGAAGAATGGGTGGGAAAAAACCCCATTTGATTCCCCAAAGAATGGAGAAAATGGGGAAGAAACAATGTCTTTTCCGCCAAGACCGGTGGGTACAACCGGTGGGCTCCTACCCGCCTGTGGGTACCCACCTGAGAAGGCAGGGGGCCTTCGGGCCCAACCGGCGGGTACAACCGGTGGGCCCCTACCCGCCGGTCCTAGCAAGGGGGTCCCTGGCCCAACCGGCGGGTACCACCGGCGGGTACTACCGACGGGCCCCTACCCGCCGGTCCTAACCGGTGGGTAAGACCGGTGGGTAGACAGCCCACCTGTCTGACCCACCCGTGTGGCCCCGAAGGTGATCTTTATGTCCGATCGAACCCAAATTGGATGTGTGACCTTCTTTTAACGTTCTAAACATTATTTTGACGTCAGATTTCATTAATTTTGATTCTAAAATGGTGAATTACTAACCCCGCTCAATTATGTTAGGTTTACCAAATCCTACCCGATTCGCTCCGGATCTCACCCGTACTGAACGGGAATCCTTGTACGCTACAAGTAAGTGGGGAGAGGACGTTTGGCCTTGTTTCAAGGCATTTGTTTGGCATTCATTTAATTATATCTAATCTAGTCATGTCA
>NC_056569.1:16319425-16376619 GCF_013358625.1 Macadamia integrifolia
GATCGCCGTATCGGTCGGCCAAAATTAAGATACGTATCGGAGAGTATCGTATCGTATCGGAGATACACTAAGATACGCTAAAGATACACATATAAATGGATAGGAAACATTTTTTTAAACACTTTTGCATAAAGAGTTTGTTAAAAAAAGCTATTGATAACATGTATTATGCATAAACACTAAATTGAGGGTATCGTACTAAGAATTCAAGGTTTGTAGTTGTCCCATAAATGTAAAATCCTTATTCCCAACCTTGATTTCCACTTTAATTAGAGAGAAATATGACTGACAGCAACTTTGGAACAAAAACCCTTCAAAAAATCATGTTTTTCTGAAAAATTACCCATCTTGGCCATTATATGACCATAGCGCACTGTATCGGTACATACCGATACTCACCGATACGTATTGATACTCATCGATACGTACCGATATATATCGATACTCATCGATACGTGCCAATATATACCGATCGCTACTCACCAATACGTACCAATACATACCGAAATGTACATTTTACCTCAATTTTATAATTTTCATAGTCGTATCGAGGCATATCGTATCGTATCGATGTGTATTGGTGGTGTATTGATGCATATCGGTATATATTGTAGGATATATATCGATACAAACGGATTTAAAAAATTTCATGTATCGTATCGATGTGTATCGTATCGGTCGGCTAAATTTAAGATATGTATCGGAGGGTATCGTATCGGTATCGGAGATACTTAAAACCATGCCCGAATCCTTTAAGATTGGCTTTAATCAGATCTCATGAGATCCTTAAGATCGGAATCTTTTTAATACCTTCTATGCACGCGCGAAACACCACAACATACCTTGATAAGGTGTAGCGCCAGAGCATCAAGGCTTATTGTGATACCCTACTTTTTAGACCCGGTCTAATTACACGGTTGACCCTGTTTAACCATGCAGGACCCGAACCGGAGAGGATTAAGACAGGTTCCTTATGGACCATGATGGCAAGGGTAACTTTGACCACCGGTTGGCCGAACAAGTCTGAGTCAGTGCCAGAGGAGACGGGTGTACCTAAGCCGTGTACATGCACATATCATAAGGCCATGTACGGATAAAGCAGGTATGTAGCCATATCCTAAAGCGCATATGTATAATATACCTTATGCCGAGAGTCGAATTCCATCAAAATCCCACTTGTTGGCCAATTTTCGGCCCTCAGGTGGGCGGTCACAGGTGGGCGCATCCGCCCACCTGAGTGACCCACCCATGTGGTTACTTAGTTGTTTTAGAAAGTATAAATAGCATTTATGATTTTTCCATTTTCTCATTTATGACATTCGGGTGTTTGGTGAAAAGAGTAAAGAGGAGAGAGAAAAGGAGGGAGAAAAGAGAACGGAGAAGAAGAAAGGGGAGGAAGAGGAAGAAGGAATGGATTTAAGCGGCGCCAAGGCTTGATCTCCCCATTCTGACGTCGGAAGAGTGATCCCCAACACGAGATCTACGTTTAGAGGTGAGCAAAGGCTATGTTCTTAAACTTTCACCAAACCCAAGTAAAACCCTTGATTTGGGTAGAGTTTCTTGAGGTCTGGTAAGTCCCCCTTGAGATGATGAATCTAAGGTTTAATATATGGTTTATGTGTTGATTTTGAAGGATTTGAAGAAATGTTTCCACGGTTGGAGGAGCATTGGTGATTTGAGGTGATTTTGGGGTTTTTGAAAGAGTTCTTGAGCAAAGAAGGTAAGATGGCTTCCATTCCTTAAATCTAACCTAGATCTAGGTTAGAATCATCTTATGAGACCTTGAATGTGTAGAGAATGGATTTGGAAGAGCCCCATTTGATTTTTTAAAGGTTGGGGAAGGTTTCGGGGAAAATGACATTTTCCCGCCAAGACCAGTGGGCTAAATGGCCCGCCTGAGGGCACCCACCTAAGAGGACAGGGCCTCGGGGCCAATCGACGGGTCGACCGGTAGGCCAACCTACCCGTCGATCCTAGCAGGTCCTCGGCCTCCACCGGTGGCACCCTACCGATGGGCCGACGGTCCAATCGGTGGGCCGACCTGCTCGCCGATCATGACCGGTGGGTTAAGACAGGTGGGCTGTCCGAACCACCCGAGAGGCTCCCACCCGACGTCCGAATGGACCCAAAACGGACGTGCGACCTTCTTTTATGATTCTAAACATGATTTTGTCATCAAATCTTATTAGTTTTGACCCTAAAGTGGTGAAATGCTAACCCCATTCACTTATGATAGGTTCACCAAAACTTACGCTTCTCGCACCGGATCTCACCCGTACCGGGCGTGAGTCTTTGTACACTACAGTAAGTGGGGAGAGGACGTTTGGCATTATTTTAAGGCTTGTTTGGCATTCATTTAATTGTATCTAAACTAGTCATGTCATCATGCAAATTATGTGTAACTTAGCCATCCTCATATTATTATGACTTGTGTGTTGTGTTTATTTTCTCAATGTCAAATGATGATGTGATTATGTGATGAAAGATGACATCATTGTGCATAATGTATTAATAGACTAGATGTCGTAGTCGGCTTAGAAACGAGTGCATTGGTGGCCCGTGGAATGGGATGCGGAGGCACTATGTAATCGTAATATGTCATATAGGAGCATGCGGTGTAAGATTATCATCTTCCCGTGCTACGACCCTTCCCAACAGGGGTTAAGGTGTTGGGTTACCATTTGGGGGGAAGCATTGGTCACGATTGTCGGGTCATTGTGGCGGTTAGACATACGCCCGACTGGTCATTAGGACAATCGACAATCCCGGTGGTATATTCAAGAGGGCTAATCGTACTGCTTTTAAATTGCTGGAGTCAGCACCTTTATTTTCTATCATTTACTTTTATGTTGAGAGCCGGTGGTCAGCATACTTTACTTTTTCGAGTACTCACGATGGGCTTTCTCCGACAGCCCTATGGGCGTATCGCGGGATGGAGTTCGTGGCTCGTACCCGGAGTATACGTGCACTGTGGTTGTAGTAGCACTAAACCCAAGACTTAGTAATGTTGTTTAGGTGGATGTGATTTAAAATGAATTGCATAGCATATAGTGCATATGGTTGTGATTGTTGTGTGGACTGTTGTGTGGTCCTCCTTTTCACTTACTGAGCTAGTGAGCTCATCCCATGTGTGCACCTCTTTTAGACGATTTTGCAGGTCACCATCCTGAGGATTAAGGGTCGGGCCCCACAGTGGAATTTCCCGAGGAGGATTGGTGGGTCCCCGAGGACTATGAGCACGGCACAGATTGCACGTGCGAGGGTTGTGCTGTGGGACCACAGCAGTGACTCCATACATGGTTACTTTTTTATTCTTTTGATGATCCCTTTTGTGTACTTGATATGTAAATTGTATTCTTTTTGTGTAAATATCATGCTTGCGGGCCCACATGTACTTAACTATGTACTACAATTTGGGTATCAAGTATAATGGGAAAATTTATAGGTAATTTAAGTCTTCCGCTGAACTGTTGAACATTTTCTTAGTTGTGTGTATGCTGTGGTTGAATACTGTATCAGATGATCTTGGTAGGTTTGGGTTAACCGGAGTTAACCCGGTCACTGGTCCGGTTCTGTGTGAACTTGGTGTGACAACGGTGGTATCAGAGCGTGATGCTCTATTCACTCACAACATACCGTTTAGACCCCATAGAATCAATAATAGGAAATGGGATTGGGTAAATGTAAAACCTTTAACGAGTTAAAAGCCAAAGGAAGGAAGTAATAATAATGGTTGTAGTTAGTTATTGCATTCATGGCATGTATGAGAGAAAATTTCTTGAAACCAATAAAAGATTATTTAATTGATGTCATAACCCATCGAGTACGAATTTAACGAAATTTCAGCAGCATAACGGCGCAAAACAAGATTTTCAAAATTTTTTTCACATAAACACCTGATAAACAACATATATATATATATATATATATCAATGATCATAATTAAAAATGACGCCACATTTAAACTACACAAGTTATCAAACATACAAAAAAAAAATAGCACAAGCCACCAACAAAACATAACACCCCGCAGTAAGTCCAATGACAGATAAAGTACAAAGAATGAGAAAAGAAAGAAAAATATAATAAGATCAACAACATGGAAATAAGTGGGAAGCTGGTGTGGACGGATGAGCTAAGTCCTCAAAGATCATCGTCGTCGTCCAATACTATTACTCCTTTCCTCGAGGTCTCGAGTTAACGTTGAGTCGATGGTCATAGTAGTCAAACCTCGAGTTCACCAGCTGTACATCCCTCCGAAGTTGGGAAAAATCTGCTGAAATGGCATTGGCCGTTGTATCCAAGTCCTGGCCCAATCTGAGGAAGGAACTCTCTAAGGTAGCCTGCCTCTCTAGGATGTTTTCCTCCCTAGAAGCATTCTCATCCAGTCTTCTTAGCAGCTGATCTTGCCTGTCTTTCAAGGCCCTCATAGCAGACATTATGCCCTCAAAATCATAGGCACCACTCTCAGGAGGTGGGGCCCTATGCTGTGGGCCTGCAGCTCTCGTGAAGCCTGGATCAGCACCTTTCGAGTCAAGAGGCTCCTCCTCGAGGATATCCTCGTCCACAAAATCCTCCTCCTCACACTAAGGAACATAGTCCTCATCCTCCTCACTAGACTTCTCCTCCATGGGAACATCCTCCCTATGGGCAGTCCTCCTATCCCTGCCTCTCTAAGCCCCTGCTCTCTGAGGTACATCCATGAGAGTGTGGAGACCCATTGTCACACCCCGTTCACATTGAACCGGGCCAGTGACCGGGTTAACACCGGTTAACCCAAACCTGCCAGGATCATCTGATACTGTATTCCACCACAGCATACACACAACTAATAAAAACTTATTAGATCAGCAGAAGACTAGGTTTACCTGTGAATATTCCCATAATACTTGATACCTGAATTGTGATACAATAGTTATATATATGTGGGCCCGACAACATGATATTTACACAATAAAAGTATAATTCACATATCAAATACATAAAGGAAACCATCAAAAATCAAAGTACACAGCTCGGCTAGGTATCAAATGCTAGAGCTTAGCTCGGCATCAAGGGTTGAGCCCAGCTCGGCATCACATGGTAGAGCTCAGCTCAGCCTCAAAATTGGAGCTCAGCTCGGCATCAGAACTGCGGTCCCGCAGTACAACGAGCAGTCAGTGCCGTGCTCTAACTCCTCAAGGGCCCAGCAGTCCTCTTCAGGGAACTCGACTGTGGGACCCACCTCGTGCTCCTCAGATGTATGACTTGTAAAATCATCTAAAAAGGGGTGCACACGTGGGATGAGTTCACTAGCTCAGTAAGTGGTAAGATGGACCACACAGCAGTCCACACAGCCAAACACAATCATATGCATTACATGCTGTGCAATACATTTTATATCACATCCACCTAAACAACATTACTAAGTCTTTGGTTTAGTGCTACTATAGCCACAGTGCGCGTATACTCCGGGTACGAGCAGCGAACTCCATCCCGCGATACGCCCATAGGGCTGTCGGAGAAGGCCCACCGTGAGTACTCAGAAAAATAAAAATATGCCGACCACCAGCTCTCAACAGAAAAGTAAATGACTGAAATTAAAGGTGCTGACTCTAGCAATTTAAAAGCAGTACGATTGGCCCTCTTGAATATGCCACCGAGGTTGCCGACTGTCCTAATGACCCATCGGGCATTATGTCTAACCGCCACAGTGACCCAACAACCGCGACCATTGCTTCCCCCCAAATGGTAACCCAACACCTTAACCCCTGTTGGGAAGGGTCGTAGCACGGGATGGTAAAAATCCTAAACCGCATGCTCCTATATGACAATAGTACGATTGTATAGTGCCACCGCGTCCCATACCACGGGCCACCAATGCATTCGTTTCCAAGCTGATTACGACATCTAGTCTATTAATGCATCATGCACAATGATGTCAACATTCAATCACATAAGCATCTCATCACTTGGCATTTAGAAAGTAAACATAGCACACATGCAATACAATTTGAGGATGACTAATCTACATAGCATTTTCATGATGGCATGACTAGACTAGATACAATTAAATGAATGCAAAAAAATGCCTTGAAACAAGGCCAAACGTCCTCTCCCCACTTACTTGTAGTGTACAAGGATTCTCGTTCGGTACGGTGAGATCCAGTGCGAGAAGCGTAGGATTTGGTGAACCTAACATGAGTGAGCGAGGTTAGTATTTCACCATTTTTGGATCAAAATTAACGAGATCCGATGAAAAAATCATGTTTAGAACATTAAAAGAAGGTCGCACATCCGATTTGGGTCCAATCGGACGTAAGAATCACATTCGGGGCCTCACAGGTGGGTCAGACAACCCACCTGTCTGGCCTACCGGTTGGCCCATCGGTCTGGACCAGCGGGTAGGTTGGCCCTCAGTTAGCCCATCGGTCTGGCCTGCCAGTTGTGCCCGAAGGCCCTGCCCTCTCAGGCGGGTGCCCACAGGCAGGCCAGATGGCCCACCGGTCTTGCCCACCGGTCTTGGCGGAAAAAATTGCTGTTTCTTCCCAACTTCCTCAATTCTTTGGGGATTCAAATGGGGGTTTTTGCAGACCCATTCTTCATAATTTCAAAGTCTTATAGGATGGTTCTAACCTAGATCTAGGTTAGATTCAAGTGATGGGAAGCCATCTTACCTTCTTTGCTCAAGAACACCTTCAAACCCTCAAAATCACTTCAAACCCACAATACTTCTCCAACCTTGTCAATATTTCTTTAAATCCTTCAAGATCAACACATAAATCATCTATTAAACTTTAGATTCATCATTTCAAGGGGGATTTACAAGATCTCAAGAAACCCTACTCGAATTAAGGGTTTTACTTGGGTATGATGAATGTTTAAGGAACCCAACTTTGCTTACCTTTAAATGTAGATCTAGTGTTGAATATCACTCTTCCGGCGTCGGAATGGGAAGATCAAGCTTCGGCGCCGTTGAAATCCTTCTCTTCTTTCTCTTCCTTCTCTTCCCTTCTTCTTCCCTTTCTTTTCTCTCTCCTCTTTACTATCCTCACCAACGTACGAGTGTCATAAATGAAAAGAAAAGAAAATCATAAATGCTATATATATACTTCTTAATTAACTGATAATTCATATGGATGGGTCACTCAGGTGGGTGGGTGCGCCCACCTGTCCGCCCACCTGTCCGCCCACCTGAGGGCCAAAACTTGGGATTTTGACAGAGTTCAGGCCTTGGCGCGAACCCCACCCCTGGCATACGATGTAGCATACGTATATACCTTAAAATACGGATATAATACCTGTTTTATCCGTACATGGCCTTATGGTAGGTGCATGTACACGGCTTGGGCACTCCCGTCTCTTCTGGCACTGGCTCGGACTTATCGGGCCAGCCGGTGTTTAAGGTCACCCGTGCCATCATAGCCCATAAGGAACCCGCTCTAACTCTCTTCGGTTCGGGTCCTGCATAGTTAAATCGGGTCAACCGTGTAATCAGACCGGGTTTAAGAAGTAGGGTATTACATTTACCCCCCCTTTTTGAAAAAATTCGTCCTCGAAATTGCGTACCTGGTTGATTAAAAAGATGAGGGTACTTGGCTCGCATTTCATCCTCTTTCTCCCAAGATGCCTCTTCAAGTGAATGATTAGCCCATCGCACCTTTACATAGGAATTGGAGCGGTTACGAAGGATTTTCACCTTTCGGTCCAAAATTTCAGCTGGCTGTTCTGTATAGGTCATGTCAGCTTCAAGGTATTCTGGCTCCACGGGTAATACATGAGAGGGATCATGAACGTATCGCTTCAACATGGATACATGGAATACATTATGAACATCCCCAAGTGAAGGTGGTAGAGCAAGCATGTAGGCTACTGAGCCAACCCGAGCTAAGATCTCGAATGGTCCAATGTATCTTGGGCTCAACTTCCCCTTTCTGTGAAACCTTTGTAACCCTTTAGTATGAGAGATCTTGAGAAATACCTTTTCTCCTGGCTGAAATTCGATGTCTTTTCTGCGGGTGTCCGCATAGCTCTTTTGACGGGATTAAGCTGCTTTAATCCGTTCTCGAATAACGTTGACTTTGTCACAAGTCATCTGTATCATCTCAGGTCCTAACATTCGACGTTCGCCTACCTCATCCCAATACAAAGGAGTTCTACACTTCCTGTCATATAATGCCTCATACGGAACCATCCCAATTGTAGCTTGGTAGCTATTGTTATAGGCAAACTCCATAAGAGGTACATATTCTTTCCAACTGCCACTCATCTCCATTGTACATGCCCTGAGCATGTCCTCTAATAATCTGTATGGTTCTCTCCGACTGACTATCCATCTATGGGTGGAAGGCAGTACTCAAATTCAGCTGCGATCCCAAAGCACACTGTAAGCTTTTCCAAAATCTAGAAGTGAACCTTGGGTCCCTATCTGATACAATGCTCACTGGCACTCCATGTAATCACACTATGTTGTCCATGTAAAGCTATGCTAGTTTGGACATGGAGAACTTGGTGTTGATGGGAATGAAATGAGCAGTCTTGGTAAGCCAATCAACGATCACCCATATCGCGTCCATTCCCTTAGGTGTACACGGTAGTCCGGTGATGAAGTCCATTGTAATCCTCTCCCACTTCCATTCTGGTACTGGGAGTGGCTGAAGAGTACCATAAGGTCGATGCCTCGCAGCTTTTACTTTCTGGCATGTGAGATAAGTTGCCACATAGAGAGCTATTGTGACTTTCATGCTTGGCCACCAGTAATTTTGTTTGAGGTCTTTATACATCTTTGTACTTCCTGGGTGGAGTGAGTACTCGGAGCTATGTGCTTCTCGCACTATCTTGTCTTGTATATCCAAATCATCAGGTACACACAATCTGTCTCGAAACATCAATGCCCCATCACTGGCTAAAACAAAATCTGGGTCGTTCATTGTTTGATTTTGAACCTTAACTCTGATCCGCTGCAATTCAGGATCCAAAGGTTGTTTCATTATTACCTCTTGCCTAATAGCCGGATGCACCTGTAGAGCCGTTAAGGATACAATCAACCATTTAAGGTTTTCTGGTTGACGTTCCAATTCTAAGGTTGCTCCTTCATACAAGAGGGCTTCATCCATTAGCATCGTCTCTTGCACCAGTGGTGGGCTGACTGCTAAGCATGAGAGTGACACAGTCTGTGCCTTCTGACTCAACGCATCTGCCACTACATTTGCCTTGCCGAGATGGTACTGAATGTCGTAGTCGTAATCCTTCATGAGCTCAAGCCATCTCCTCTGTCTCATGTTCATATCCTTCTGGGTGAAGAAATACTTCAGACTTTTGTGATCACTGTATATCTCACACTTCCCCCCATACAAATAATGTCGCCATATCTTAAGGGCAAAAATGACTGCGACTAGTTCTAAGTCATGAGTGGGATAGTTCTTCTCATACTCCTTTAGTTGTCAGGACGCATACGCTATTACCTTGCTGTGTTGCATGAGAACGCAACCCAAACCGACTTTAGAAGCATCAATGTAAACTGTCATTCCACCTGTGCCTTCAGGGATGGTCAACACAGAGGCTGACACCAACCTCTTCTTCAATTCCTGGAAACTCTGCTCACATTCCTCTGCCCAGTCGAATTTCACACCCTTTTTAGTTAATCTAGTCATTGGTGCAGAGATTCGGGCGAAATTCTCAATGAAGCGTCGGTAATATCCAGCTAAACCCAAGAAGCTTCTAATTTTAGTGACATTTTTGGGGCTTTCCCATTCTACTACTGCTTTCACCTTATCAGGATCTACCTCGATTCTGGCCTTAGACACTACGTGCCCCAGGAATCCAACTTGTTCAGGTCAGAATTCACACTTGCTGTACTTAGCAAACAACTGTTGTTCTCTCAACCTCTGTAACACCATTCTCAAGTGTTGAGTGTTCTCCTCTTCTGTCTTGGAGTAGATCAAGATGTCATCAATAAAAATAATTACCCATTTATCGAGTACATCATGAAATACTCGATTCATTAAATCCATGAATGCTGCCGGTGCATTGGTTAACCCGAAAGATAACACTAGGAACTCATAGTGACCATACCGAGTCCTAAATGCTGTCTTGGGTATGTCGCTGCTCTTTAACTTGAGCTGATAATAGCCTGATCGAAGGTCTATCTTTGAAAATACTCTGGCTCCTTGCAACTGGTCAAATAAATCATCAATGCCCGGCAATGGATACCGGTTCTTAATGGTTAGCTTATTTAATTCCTGGTAATCGATGCACATACGCAAACTCCTTCTTTCTTCTTGACAAACAACACTGGGGGATCCCAAGGTGAAACACTTGGGCGAATAAACCCCTTTTCCAATAGTTCCTGCAACTGCATCTGCAACTCCTTCAATTCAGCTGGTGCCATCCTGTATGGAGCCTTAGATACTGGAGCTGCTCCAAGAGTCAATTCTATAGCAAACTCCAACTCTCTATCAGGTGGTAAATGCATCAGATCATCTGGGAAAACGTCGGGAAATTCTTTAACCACATTTACCTCTTCTAGAGGTGTAATCCTTACATCAACATCAAGTACCGATGCTAAGTAGCCCTGACATCCACTTTCCAACAATTTTACCTCTTGAAGAGCGGAGACAAGTAACTTCCTCACCCGTTTCGTTATATTTGCTCGGTATACCAATTCTCTTCCTTCGTCATCTGTCACCCTAATCAGCTTCTCAGCACACATCACATTAGCTCGATGAGCCGACAACCAATCCATGCCCAATATAACATCAAAATTCTGCATATTGAACTTAATGAGTTGTGCATCAAATTTCTCTCCACCAATTTCCACTGGGCACGACCCATACACCTCCTTTAACTGAATCACTTTACCAGTAGGCATACTAACAATCATTCCATGATCTAGGATCCTAGGTGGCATCCCAAGTTTCTCGGCAAATCTCTTAGATGCGAATGAATGAGTAGCTCCTGAATCGAATAAAACATAGGCTGATATGCCTGATATGGGTAGGACACCTAGTGTAACAATGCATATAATTTCAACAGGTCATCAATATTTAACATAAAGAAATTCTTAATTTAAAATGTACCTATTACTACTTCTGTACTGGCCTCAGCTTTCTCAGTTGATAGAGCATACATCCTTCCCTATGGTTGACTTCCCCGAGCTAAGGGAGGTCGGTACCCCGAGGGCTGACTGGAGGGCAAGGCTGGTCTGACCCGACAGTCTTTTGCATAATGCCCATATGAATGGCAGTTGAAGCAACGAATCTGAGATGTCGGAACTGGGGCAGGGCTCCTCTGCACTTGACCCGTTGTAGATGGAAGTCGGGGTGGCCTTGGAGCTGTAGGTGCCGCACTAGTGTTCAGGCGAAAAGATGAGGAGCCCGAACCACCAGCTGGTCTAGGAGGGTAGCCAGATGGCCTATAGGGCTGCCTATACATAGGCCCAGAACTGTACAGCCCACCTGTCTGACCCGCCGGTTAGCCCACCAGTCTGGCCCACCGGTTGTGCCCGAAGGCCCTGCTCTCTCAGGAGGGTGCCCACAGGCGGGCCAAATGGCCCACCGGTCTTGGCGGGAAAACTGCTGTTTCTTCCTAACTTCCTCCATTCTTTGGGGATTCAAATGGGGGGTTTTTCCAAACCCATTCTTCACACTTTCAAAGTCTTATAGGATGGTTTTAACCTAGATCTAGGTTAGATTCAAGTGATGGGAAGCCATCTTACCTTCTTTGCTCAAGAACACCTTCAAACCCTCAAAATCACTTCAAACCCACAATGCTTCTCCAACCTTGTCAATAACTCTTCAAATCCTTCAAGATCAACACATAAATCATCTATTAAACCATAGATTCATCATTTCAAAGGAGATTTACAAGATCTCAAGAAACCCTACTCGAATCAAGGGTTTTACTTGGGTATGATGAATGTTTAAGGAACCCAACTTTGCTTACCTCTAAATGTAGATCTAGTGTTGAAGATCACTTTTCCGGCGCCGGAATGAGAAGATCAAGCTTCGGCACCACTGAAATCCTTCTCTTCTTCCTCTTCCTTCTCTTCCCTTCTTCTTCCCTTTCTTTTCTCTCTCCTCTTTACTATCCTCACCAATGTACGAGTGTCATAAATGAAAAGAAAAGAAAATCATAAATGCTATATATATACTTCTTAATTAACTACTAATTCATATGGATGGGTCACTCAGGTGGGTGGGTGCGTCCACTTATCCGCCCACCTGTCCGCCCACCTGAAGGCCAAAACTTGGGATTTTGACAGAGTTCGGGCCTCGATGCGAATCCCACCCTTGGCATACGATGTAATATATATATACACCTTAATATACGGCTACATACCTGCTTTATCCGTACATGGCCTTATGATAGGTGTATGTACACGGCTTGGGTATTCTCGTCTCTTCTGGCACTGGCTCAGACTTGTCGGTCCAGCCGGTGTTTAAGGTCACCCTTGCCATCATAGTCCATAAGGAACCCGCTCTAACTCTCTCTGGTTCGGGTCCTGTATAGTTAAACCGGGTCAACTGTGTAATCAGACCGGGTTTAAGAAGTAGGGTATTACAACTAAAGAGCCCAACAGGGCTACCATTCACTAGGACTGAAATTCTAGAAGATATGAGAATCTCGTGAATCCATGAAACCCAACGATTAGAGAAGCCAAATTCTTGAAGAGTAGCAGATAGAAACTCCCAAGAAAGAGTATCAAAGGCTTTCTGAACATCAAGCTTGATGCTCATACCCCCTCCCCTCATAGTAGAATGCATTAAATTAGCCAATTCAGAGGTAAGGCTAATATTAAAGGAGATAACTTTTCCCTACTAAAAAGCTCCTTGTTCCTCAAAGACAAGGTGGGGAAGGAAGAGAGAAAGTTTGGAAGCTAAGATCTTAGAGAGGACTTTGCAGAAGAAATTTTCCATGCAAATGGGGTGGAAATTTTTAGGAGATTGGGCACCAGAAATTTTGGGGATAAGGGTAACAAAGCAATTGTTCACGCCTAAAGGCAGTTTACCCACCCTGAAGAACCACAACTATACAAAAATCAACATTCACAATGTCCCAAATGTGACGGAAGAAGTTACCTGAGAAGCCATCTGGACTTAGAGTGCTATCTCGGTCAAGATCCCCGATTGCTTAGAAATCTCATCCCTGGAATGAACAACTACCAAGGTATCATTCTCACCATCCCCTAACACTTGAGGAATATAGTCCAACAACTCCCAGTGGGAAGTCACCTACGCAACCCCATGAAAGGATTCATAGTAGTTGAAAATATAGGACTTCAAAGTTTGCTGATCAGATATCCAAGATCCATCATATTTCTGAAGCGATCTAATCTGATTGCAAGCTCGCCTTATTTTCACAAAGAGGTGAAAATACTTAGAGTTATGATCACCATCCTTCATCCACTTTTGTTTGTCTTTCTCAGACCGAAGTTGAGCTTGTCTTTGGGAGGCCTTGAGATATATAGTTTTGGCTTCAGCCTCTTTATCAAATAACTCGTTAGACATTCCTGAAGCCTCAAGTTCATCCTAAATGATTTTAAATCATTAGCTGCTTTCTCCACTTTAGAATTTAAATTAGGAAAGGTCTAATTAAAAAGGATGGAGCGAGAAGCAGCGTATGCTAGGGTTTTGGAGCCTGCAAGAGATGCTGAAAATCTACCTGACCGAGGGTGACAATACCTCTTAATGGATTTTTGGCAGCCTCTTCACAGCCATGCCAATCAGCCTGAAGTGGTTATGGAAGCTATTACAGATGGGGCAGTGCCAACCCTAGTTATCAATTCGGCCGAATAATTCGCTAATTATTCAGCCGAATCGAATTTTTCCGAATTAAATAAAAAATTCAGAACGAATCCGAATTAAAAATAAAATTCGGTAAAAAATGCGCTTTTTACTAATTTGAATTTAAAACGTGAATAATTCGGCCCAAACCGAATTAAACCGAATTATTCGTTACACTTAAACAGTATTTAAAAAAAAAAAATCATATATGAAACCCACGGTACCCACCACCGAAATAGTTTTTTTTTTTTTTCATCTTTTTCTCCCACAAATTTCCGCCTCCTTCTTCCCATCTTTTTTCTCCACCTAATTCTTCTGTAACAATCGTACGAATCTACTCTTTGTTTCATTTCTTCTCATAACTTCATCAGTTCATCCTAAGATAGGGGAGATATCAAGCCTTGATGGATAATTTGAGGTTTCGGGGGACCAGGACAGATTCATATCCCCGTATCAATCAACCTTCTTTTATATTGTTGCTTTAATTTTGAAAAATTAGTGCGTCTTAGTGCAATATGGGTCTTGTGAATCCAAGCAAAATGATAGTGAAATTTTTTTGTGGTCAATTTATTTATTTGTTTTATTGTAGTTGTAATCTTGCTTTCACTCTTTTGGGGCCTAATCTATTTCATGAGTAGAAATTGGATTACAATAACCATTGCTTCCATCGCTCAATGATAATTTTTTTATAGTTTTTTACTTTATTGTATAAAGTAATTTGCTCTTTCTAAGTATACAAATCAAGTTAATAACTTGATAAATAAAAAATATACAATAAACTATAAAAATAATATCCAAATTTTTTGCCCGACTTTTATTTTTTTAATCGAATAGATCTTGAATCCGAATCCAACTCCGATTTTTATTTTGTCCGCTTTTTTGACCGCTTTTTTGACCGAATCCTTAAATTAATCAATCGAATTATTCCGAATAATTCTCCGGCTGAATAATTCCCGAATCCGAATTTGCTAACTATGGTGCCAACTACTATTAGGGATTCTGAGAATGTGGTTGAAGGCATTACTGCACGTGAGATCTCCTACTCTACAGTCGTAGGAGGAGGGTTGCTGAAGATTGATGATTTGCCAGAACCAATTCAAGTTGGGTCATTAACTACAGGCATAATTCCACAAGAGGCTTATGAGGAACGCCTAGAGAGGTTTCAATTTGCTTTAATAGGGGGAACAAATTTCAGATTTGTCTCCATGGATGATATTCGAAGGGAGGCCAAAAAATCATGGTCCTTGAAGGGTAGGTTTGCTTTTGCTCCAATGGGAAAAGGTTTTTTCCTACTTCAATTTGAACTAGAGTCGGACATGGCATTGATGTGGAAAAGGAGTTCCACCAAAGTAGGAAGTCAGATCATAAGGCTACAAAGATGGAGACGAGACTTTATTATTCAAGATAAACTGGTTGTGACGAAGATGGTTTAGATTCATTTTCTGGACCTCCTTCTAGAATAGTGGCATGAAAAAGTCTTGCTCACCACGACAAAGGCTATAGGACGGCCATTGGCTATTAATCGAAGAACTCGAGCGGCTTCTATGGGAAGTTTTGCTAGTCTTGGTGGAGACGGAAGTTGGATGCAAACACATTGAAGAAATCCATGTGGAAAGACGACAACCTGGCTTTGAGGATCGGTTTTGGTTTACTTAATCCATTGTTCTTGAGGATTGCTTGGGAAGGTGTGGTCGTTGCAATAAAGCTGGGCATGACGTTCAAGGAGCTGTAATTTTTGAGGAGGGTGATGGTGATCAGCGGCAGCAAGAGATTCTGGCAAGGGCTGTTTCAACGCCAAGTCAGCAAGGAATCTTAGAAAGATCCCCTTTCCAACCCACGCCAGTGAGTCCTTCTTTATCAAAAATTCCTAAGGCCCATCTAAGTAGGGAAGTTAATTTAGAAAAGCGCATATTGGGGGAGGAGCATGGTCAAATTGAAATACTAATTCCCATTAGCCATGGGACTGATCACGTGAGAGGAGGTAACCTCCAAACAGAACATGATTCAAGTGGTGATGCGGTAAAAATTGACCGAATGATCTTCCTTGTAGTTCCTGGTGCTTTGGCCAACCTGGACAGAAGAGATGACAGGGGAGAACCGGGCTGACCAACGGGGGACTCTCCGATGCCTAAGTCAGAGCTTTCCATAGCAGATACTCAAGAGAGCTTTTTCAGTAAGAGAAGTGTGTGATCCCTCTCCCATGATGGAGGCTTACCTTAGTATTTATAGGCTGCTGATGGAGGGCAAGTGGGAGATGATTGTGAAGAGTCCTGTTTAGGCGTGGAGTCCTTGAGGGGAGTGGCTCAGTGATTCTGGGTCTTAGGGATATATTCCAGGGGAATATTCCCCTATCTCAGAAAGCCCAACCGTGTAAGGGATAGAATTCTATGGTGACGTGTAGCGGATAGAGTCCTGCCCTTCTGAATAGGGATTAAGTTCCTTGAATGTAGGGGTGGACGAAAGCACGTCTCTCAAAACCTTATTGTTGATGTTGGGCCGAGGTGGCAGCATGGCTTGATGGAGGCTGAGGTAATAACACGGCCTGATGGAGGCCGAGGTGGAAGCACGGCCTGATGGAGGCCAAGGTGGAGCATGGCTGATGGAGGTCGTGGTGGCAACACGACTTGATGGAGGCCAAGGTGGCAGCACGACCTGATGGAGGCTGAGGTAATAGCACGGCCTGATGGAGGCCGAGGTGGTAGCACGGCCTAATAGAGGCCGAGGTGGTAGCACGGCCTAATGGAGGCCAAGGTGGAGCATGGCCGATGGAGGTCAAGGTGGCAGCATGGCCTAATGGAGGCGGAGGTGGAAGCACGCTTGATGGAGGCCGAGGTGGAAGCACGGCCTGATGGAGGCCGAGGTGGAGCACGACCGATAGAGGCCGTGGTGGCAGCACGGCCTGATGGAGGTCGAGGTGATAGCACGGCCTGATGCAGGCTGAGGTGGCAGCACGACCTGATGCAGGCCGAGGTGGCAGCACGGCCTAATGGAGACCGAGGTGTAGCACGACCGATGGAGGCCAAGATGGCAGCACAGCCTAATGGAGGCCGAGGTACAGCCTGATGGAGGCCGAGCTGGTAGCATGGCTTGATGGAGGCCGAGGTGGCAGCACAGCCTGATGGAGGCCGAGGTGATAGCATAGCCTGATGGAGGCTGAGGTGGTAGCACGGCCTGATGGAGGCCGAGGTGGAAGCATGCTTGATGGAGGCCAAGCTGGAGCACGATCGATGGAGGCCGAGGTGGCAGCATGGCTTGATGGAGGCCGAGGTGATAGCATGGCCTGATGGAGGTCGAGGTGGCAGCATGGCCTGATGGAGGCCGATGTGGTGGTACGGCCTGATTGAGGTCGAGATGATAGCACGATCTGATTGAGGCCGAGGTGATAGCACGGCCTGGTGGAGGCTGTGGTGGAAGCAAGGCCTGATGGAGGCCGAGGTGGAGCACGGTCAGAGGTCGAGGTGGAGCACGGCCTGATGGAGGCCGAGGTGGTGGCATGGCCTGATGGAGGCCGAGGTGATAGCATGGCCTGATGGAGGCCTAGGTGAAAGCACGGCCTGATGGAGACCAAGGTGAAAGCACGGCTTGATGGAGGCCGAGGTGGAGCATGGCCGAAGGCCGAGGTGGACCACGTCCTGATGCCGGTCGAGGTGGTGGCATGGCTTGATGGAGGCTGAGATGGTAGCAGTGTTTGATGGATGCCGAGGTGGCAGCATGGCCTGACAGAGGCCGAGGTAGTTGGTCAGTCCTGTTCAGGTTTGCATACACACTTCAACCATGCTGAGGAAGGGCACATATTTCGCCTCATCATGTGGTATTCTTCAAACCGATCATGTTGGATTGGACTTGGGACAACTGATCCCTAGAGCGTTGAATGGGTAGGGTTTAGGTGGTTTGACTAGTGGGTCTTGCTTTTCAAACCCCCTTTGTAGTGTAGTTCCTGTAAGTGGTGACGCTTTGAAGATGGCCAATGACTCAGTTGCTTCTGATCATGTGATATCGGAAATTCCTTCAAGTTCAGTGCAAGAGGGCACTATTGTTGTACATCATGATGAATTTTATCGTGTTGACAAGGCATCCAGAGCGTTAGAAAATTTCACGGCATGGTGGTTGTTCAAAGGAAAAAGAACAGGCAAGCTAGTAATGCGGAACAGACTCGTAAGTCTGGTCGTATTGCTAATGCTCAAAGGTGATTTATACGTGTTCTATTTTGGAACATAAGGGGTTTTAAGAAGGCTGTTGCTCTTATAAAATTTTTATGGGAGTCACAGGTGTGTTCCAAGTAAAGGTGGAAGGTCTCATGGTGGGCCTGATGCGAGCTCGCAATTTGGGTTTAAATTTCCTATGGGTGGAAACTGACTCCAATGTGGTCGCGACCTCCTTTCAGAAAATGAAGATCCCTTGGTTCGCCCTTCAGAGATTGATTTTCCTTTAACCTTATTTGGAGGGAATCTCATGGAAAATTACCCACAACTTCAGGGAGGGAAACTTAATTGCTGATTTTTTGGCCAGAGATGTAGCTAAGACGGGAACTTTGGGTTCAAATATCGAATTCCCTGACCAAGTCAAAGTGATGATCAGAAGAGACACTGAGGGAAGACCCGATTTCAGATTTCATTAGTGCACTTTCCCTCGCCCTACTGATGGCAATGCCGAAGTTGGGGGGCAGGGAAGCGATTTTCTTTATCTATTTTCCTTCCTTGTATTGTTGTTTCATTTTTCTCTTCATCTTTTTAATATAATCCATTTCTAGAGCAAAAAAAAAGAAGGTTGCTGCTCGCACAGCCTTGCTTTTATTGGTGAAGGATGATCATACTCCATATCTGATTTGTTTAGCTGAACCTACGATCAATGTCTCGGCCTTCACAAAAAAATTCTTTAGTAGTCTCGGTTTCATGGCGGATTTTATTCACAATGAAAGGCCTGAGAAGATTCCAAATTTATGGATTATGTGGAAAAGTGACTTGCAAAAGCCACATGTAGTTTCTTCTACAGATCAACAGGTTTCTTTGAGGATGAGATGGAGAGGCTCAGAAGTTTTTATCATAGCTGTTCATGGAAGTAGTTTTCGAGCTCAACGTTGGGATTTGTGGCTCGAGTTAGCAGTGGTGTCTTCTCAAGTGGGACCATGGATGGTGTGCGGTGATTTCATTGCCACTAGTGCCTCTCATGAAATGAGAGGCCCCAGGAATTTTAGCTTAGGCTTTGCGACTAAATTTGATGCTTTGGTGGAGGCTTGCTTATTGTTCCAGGTTCCTTCTCAGGGGAGAAAATTTACTTGGTCAAATAATCGTCAAAGAGGTAATGTCCTCGTTGTTTTGGATAGAAGTTTTTGTAATGAGGACTGGCTTAATTTATTCATGGATTGCTCTCAAATTGTTTTACCTAGAGTGTGTTATGATCACTCCCCATTAAAGATTTGTTCTCTTGGGACCGCCAAATTGTCCTTTTCGCTTTCATAAATTTTGGATGGAGGATGCCTCTTTCTTACAAGTTGTAAAAGATTCCTAGGATCATCCGATCTCTGGAAGTGCTATTTTTGTGTTGTCACAGAAGCTTAAGAGGTTAAAGCCTGCCCTACGTGCTTCGTCTCAAGTTAGATTCCCAAGTTTTGAGCTGAACTTGTCAAGGCTAAGGAGGCTCTAGTGGCTGTTCAAAAGCAAATAGAAGAGAAGGGGCTTGATGATACTCTTTTTAGCTTAGACGCTGATGCAAAAACCAAATACTTAAAAGCACTGCAAAATCATGAGAAACTATGGGTTGAAAAATCCCGATTACAAAGGATTAAGGAAGGAGATAGGAACTTAATGTTCTTTCATATTTATACTAAAATTAAGAGAGCTAAGAACACTATCCGTCACCTAAAGTCAATGGATGGAACTGTTCTTTAGGATTGAGAGAAGATTGTAGAGTATATGGAAAGTTATTTTGAAGAGTTTCATAAATCAAAGCTTATAGTGGAGCATGTAGAATTACTGGACTACATTCCAAAGTTAATTGATGAAGTGGATTTGTTATCTCTTGATCTGATCCCAGGGGTGGTAGAAATAAGAAAAGGAAGTTTGGGACCTTGACCCAGAAAGCTCACCCAGACCAGATGGGCTCTTAGGTTCTTTTTTTCAAAGTTGTTGGGAAATACTTTCACATGACTTTTGCAATGCTGTGAGAAGTTTTTTTATTAGTGGCATTTTACCAAAGGGAGTTAATAACAATTTCCTGGCATTGATCCTGAAAATCGATGGAGCTGAAACCTTGGACATATTCAGACCTGTTTGCATAGAGAATTTTTTCTGCAAAACCTTATAAAAATTCTGGCCACACGAATGTCGTATCTTCTTCCTCGTCTCTTCTCGGATGAGTAAGGTGCATTTCAGAAAGGCAAATTGATTCAGTCAAATATTTGTATGGCTTCTGAACTTGCAAATCTGATGTTCTTAGCATCTAGAGGTGTGGTTTGGATGTCAAAATCGACATTCAAAAACCTTTTGACACTCTATCATGGGATTTTTTGTTTTGAGTGCTTTGTCAATTTGGATTCTCTGATTTGGATTAAGTGGATTTCTCAAATTCTGGCTTCTGCAAAAATTTCCATTCTTCTCAATGGTGGACCTATTGGATATTTTGGGGTGGAAAGAGGTCTTCGCCAAGGAGATCCTATGTCTTCTATTCTTTTTATCTTAGCCGAGGAAGTATTCTATAGAGGTTTGAGAAGGCTCCTAGAGGAAAAAAAGTTAAAAGCTCTACAGGGTCCGAGAGCCGTAGTGGTCCCTATGACTCTATTATTTGCTGATGATATATTCATTTTCATGAACGCCTCAATCAGGTATGTCAAAAACCTCAATGATTTTCTTACTTGCTATCAAGAATTTTCTGGCAAAAAAGGAATATGGAGAAAAGAAAATTGTTTCTAGGAAGCATCCTTTCTGATAAAAAGCAGGCCATTTCTAATATTGTTGGAGTTCTAGTGTGTAATTTCCCTACTAAGTATCTAGGAGTGGAAATTTTTAAGGGAAGGGAGAAAAAACAGGCTTTGATGTCGATTATGGATAAAATCAAGGGATAATTGGCTAGCTGGAAAGGGAAAACATTGTCAATGGCAGGAAGAGCTTAGTTGATTCAGTCTGTTGTTTTGGGCATGCTAGTTCATAGTTTCTCTGTGTACTGGTGGCCAGTTTATCTTATTTAATTAGTTAAAAAATGGATGTGATATTTTTTATGGACAAGAGATGCAGATTCCTCTAAGGTAATCTCAGTTAGCTGGGATATGGTCAGTAGGCCCAGAGATGAAGGAGGTCTTGGTATTCGTCGTCTTCATGATATAAATAAGGCGCTCCTTTGTGAACAGGTTTGGCACATCATGCATGGTTCATCAGTTGTTTGTAGGTTCTTCAGAGTTAGGTTCATAGCAAGTAATGGCGCTATGAAGAAGTCCTACAAAGCTTCTTCTATCTGACTTGGGATAAGGAGAGTTTGGAATTTTGTGGCAAGTAAAGGAAGATGGGTTGTTGGCAATCATAGAGATATCAAATTTTGGAAAGATAGATGGCTGGGCGATTTTTCAATAATAGAGAAATCGGGTTTGGATGAAATTTTTTTGTAGAAGCAAATACAAAAGTATTGGATTTCATATTAAATAATCAATGGTCATTTCCAAGGACCAAATCGATTTTTTTGCATAATTTCATTGAATTAGCTACCTCAATTCGTCTTCCTCAATATTCCATTGAGGATAGATGCGCTTGGAGTTGTTCATCCACTGGGGTGTTTACCACTTTTTCTGCTTGGGATGAAATCCGAAAGAGAAATCCAAAAATTCCATGGAAGACAATTATATGGGTAAGCAACTGCAGCCTTGGCAAGCTACTTTTGGTTAGAGTTTGGTCCATGGGAAGATCCCAACAGATGATAAAGTTTGTGCTAAGGGAGTTTTACTAGCTTCCAAGTGTAGCCTGTGTGGAATATCTGAGGCATCCTTCCATCATCTTTTTCTTGAGTGTAGTTATTCTGTGGAGATTTGGAAATGATTTGTGGCATGCTTTGGGATAGGTTGGTGTAGACAAGATACTATTCTTGACCTGGTGATCTAGTGGAAGAGGAAAACTCGCATTCTAGCATTGAAAGTTCCTTGGACAGCAGGGTTTGTCATAGTGGCGGACAACATTTGGAGGGAGAGGAATGGGAGGCGGTTTGATAATAGGAGCAAGCTCATAGGTCAAGTTTTTGATGCGATTCTCAGAGAATTGAAGGAATGCAATCTTAATATAAAAGATGCTATTCGATGCGCAAATGATCTAGTTTATTGCATAAATTTGGGATTGCAGGGTCTCCCAAAGGAAAAAATTTATCCTTGAAGTACATTGGTGTGCTCCCATGGTTGGCTGGTATAAATTGAATGTTGATGGTTGTTCATTGGGTAACCCAAGATGTGCTGGTGCAGTAGGTATTCTTCAAGATCATAAGGGAGTAATTGTTGACTCCTTTAATATTTTCTTAGGAATACAATCAAATTATATGGCTGAATTCAAAGGGCTGGTGGAAGGAATATGGAGAGCAAAAATTGGTGGAGTCGAGGCTCTATGGGTTGAGACTGATTCAAAGCCGGTAGTGGCAGTGGTGCAAGCTAATATCATTCCATGGTTTGTCTTGCAAGAGTGGAGTTTAGTTTATTATTATCTTCAAGGTATCTCATGGAAGTTAACACATTGTTTTAGAGAAGCTAATGTCACTGCTGATTTCCTTGCCAAAGCAACAGCTAAATTAGGACGGTCAGAAACTTCTCCAAATCTTCCATATCATATTTAGGAAAAGGTGGTTAGGGATGCTCAAAATAGACATTGGTATCGATTTTGTTACTAAATGTTGAGCGCCCTGCTGATGGAAATACAGAAGGTGGAAGTATTAGCTCTTTTGTTTTTTCATGTATTCTCTTCATTTTTTTAATACAAATTTGGATCCTTAGCGAAAAATAGGGAAGGCCTGCTTTGTTGGGCCTGGTGGCCATCTTCACATGTTTCAACTTTTGATTGAGAACATAGATTGGGTTACCACCAATATCAATTCCCTAGGCCTCTTTAACAACTGATAGGAAGTTGTCATCCTCCATCCAGAAGTTGTGAAAATGAAAGGGAACATTTTTAGGTTTCGGAATCACATCTGATAAGATCAAAATGGGGGCATGATATGAAACAGTGGATTGAAGAACCCATTGAGAAATGCTATTGAAATAGTCAATCCATTGCACATTACAGAAGCTAAGGTCTAGAACAGCAGCCACATGACCTCTCCTGCGATTATTCATCCAAGAAAATTTCTGTCCCTGAGAGGGAGTAGAAATTAATTGACACGAGTCCACCATAGCCTGAAATTCTGTTGCAGAACTTGAATTATATCTTCCAGGACCCCTCTTTTCGTTAGATAGCAAAGTAGCATTAAAATCACCTATGATAGACCAAGGAATAGTAGAGAGACCAACCATTCCAAGGTCAAGGCAAAGATCCCTGTGCATCACATTAAAAGAGATAGCATGAAAAAACAAGAGACCAATATTCCTACTACTCCAATCAACCACAAGGGTGATTTGCTAGTCAGACATTGAGATGACAAAGGAGCGAGTAATTCCATGTTTCCATATGACCCAGAGGTTAGGGACCTTGTCCACATGGTGATTGTGAATAAAATCAGCCCTAAACCCTAATTTGTTAAAGAATAAGAAGGGGAATTTACTTACATTGATCATGGGCCCCACCACATAAACAACGTCTAGAGAGTGATCTCGAATAAAAGATGACAAGGCAATCATACCAGCAGCCTTCTTCGCACCTCTGATATTCCAAAAAAGAACTCTCATTGGAAACAATGAATTAATTGGTACTGCCAGATGTACTAGTTTGAAACTTTTTTTGTTTTCCTCCTCTGGAAGAACCAGCCACTCCCTTCTCATGAGCATAGAGAGCATTGTCTATCTTCTCCATCTCCTGATAATGCAAAGCAACTCTACCATCCCTTCTATTAGATACAGGGAAGCTAGCGAGTTGGGAACCCCCATTATTTGGCAAAGCTTGAGTGGTAGAAGTAATTCGACCTCCCCTCATTGAAGAAAAACCTCCATGACTTCTGATAGACAGTTCCTTTCTTGGCCTGGGTGGCAAGTCCCTGACAGAAACCACATCCACCTCCGCCTCTTTACCCACATAGTTCTCTATGGAATCAGAAGAACTCTCATCATCCAATGGGTCTTCACTATCCACATCTGTATCCGATCCAGATTCAGCCACCTGTTCAATCAAATTTGAAAGATTGATAGGCTTAGCATCAAAATTCGTTGAGGTGGAGTTTCCTATTTCAGTTGGATTGCTTCCAATAGTGTCTAAGATGATTAGGATTTCTCTCTCCTTCTCAGCGCCCTAATTGGCTAGTGAACCATTACTATTAGAAAGAGGGTCGTGAGGTTCCTCATTAGGTGCCCTTTCAGTTAGAAAGTTCAAAACGTCTCCCTCCTTCCTAATGCCTTGATTGGCTGGAGAAAAAAAACCTTTGGAAAGAGTATTGTAAGGGACTAGTGCCACATTAGGCGCTCTTCCAGAGTGTGAGGTAACTTGGACTGAGTCCACTCTATCTTCCACATAGATTGCTCCAGGCATAGAGGCCGACCTGTCCATGGCAGCCTTTTTTCATCCTCAAGCTTTTTGGTTCTGCATTCTCCCACTTTATGACCCAACTTCTTACAAAAGCCACATCAACTAATATCATCTTCATACTGCACCCATTGCTTGAACCCAAAGACTCTCGTTGCGCCGGGTTTGAGACATTCGACTTAAACCTCCTCTATGTTAGATGTTGTTTTAGTAATGTCCATTTCAACTAGTACTCTAGCATAGTGACACATTAGGCTCTGCTTGGTGTGGTGATCCAAAGCAACAAGCCTCCCCACAGCTTTTGTAATGGACAAAAGTACATTCTCATACCAATACTCCAAGGGGAGATCAGGGAAATGGATCCAGATTAATTTAGACCAAGTCTGCTTCATGTGAATGTTAAAATCATGTTTCCAGTGTTGAAAACGAATGAGTGGAGAGCCTGTTTTCATAGGGCTTCTTCTCCATACGGCTGCGTTATCCCCTTCACATTGAAATTGGAAGATGACATACCTCTTCCCAAGGGGATGCATAATAACACTCTGACTTAGATTCCATTTCTCTGCAGCCTTCTGTTGCAGAGGATCCAAGGAAATAGATCTGAAATTGACCCTTCCGATAAGAGAAAAATGGAAGATCTGCCTCTTGGATTCGTAGTATTGTTGAGGGATTATAAGCCTCTTAATCTCCCCTGCTTGAATCGGTTCTGGAAGTGAATCGATAGCAGGCCATGAAGCATTCCCTACCACCTTAGCATATGAATGTTTGGGCCTCTGCACATCAGAACATTCTCCACCCAAAAACATGGCTGCCTGGGGCATAGGACCTTTGTCTTGATCCTCACAAGCCCCACCATCATCATCCGTTTCATCACCATTCCTCCTAGTCTCAGGCAAAACTCTCGCAGCCATCGCTCTCCCAGCAATAGTCATCTTGAGCTTCTTTTTCTATAGAGGCACTTAAAATTTGTTTTAAGTAAAACCTATATGGGATTTGATCTATAAACCCAATTTCAGCCTAACATCTTGCTAGGTGACCAGCGGTTGAGACATTAGTTTCTAATAATTAATATTTTCTATAGGGTTGATATCTCTAATAGTTAATAATTTACAAAATTATTAATATAATGCATATTATTGTGTAAGACATTAATGAGCTCAATGGAGAGTCCAATACTGGTTACCAAGGCTATGAAAATTATTATTATTATTATTTTTATTTTGACTATCTAAAACCTTAGTTTGACTAGGTGGGATTCACATTATATGGTATTATGTGAAAATTAATATTTGTGCATTTTAATGAATTTGCATGTTTTGTTACATAAGAAGTAATACTCTATTTTACTAAATGTTAGTGAGATAGAGTGTGTATATGTGAGGTGGATTACACCATGGGCCAAGAATATTATATTGTACACAGAACCCAAATAGACTAGTAATTTAAAGTGTCAAGTACTGTTTTTAGAAAACAATGTCCATTAGCTAATTTGTACATTTATATATTCTTTGAGTTTCTTAAAACCTTAGTAGACCCATGGACCCCCTTTTTTTCCGCTAAATTTATTTCATTAAACAAGAATAGAAGGAAAAAGAAACATCCAAACAGCATCAAGGAAACACCAAATCACACCCCTTCCCTAACTTCCCACCTTCGGCATCGCCATTTGCAGGAAAGAAGGGAAGGCATTAAAAAATCCAAAGCTCAGTCTTCCCTCAGCATCTCTAGAGAGAATATCCCCAATGTTGGTCGAGAACATTACATCATTAGCCGAGACTCCACTCTTTGCCGCATCTCTAGCCAAGAAATTAGCAATCGTATTTCCTTCTCTATATATATGGGTTTAGGACCCATGGACCCCTAAACCCGTATAATTAAATATGATTTAATGTTTGGTTTTGGGGGTGTGATAATTTCATGCACATGAGATGTACATATTGCGAAAGAATTGTCAAAAGTTAGCAATTTAAAATGTGGTTTTGTATATCTTAATTTCCATACAAATGAAATGAAATGACCAAATGCATGCATTCATTAGTGGTTATGGGATTTAAATGAACCATGTCAATGGATTTTTTATGTGGATGGCATGCATATATATGATTGTGAAATTTGTCTCCTATTATCTATTTACTCTCTCTTTCTCTCTCTCCTCCTATCTTTTTTATAAACTAATATATTCTCCTTGGGCAGCTCAATTGGTGGGTTGGTTTCCCAAGGTTTCTTTGATAAAGAAAATGTAAAACAGAATTTGAAATTTATTTTATCATGTGATGATCGAGAGGAAATCGATGACGATGATAGTAAGACGATCAGAGATGTTGATCAATGGTTGATCGAAGGTGTTGATCGCTTGGAGGAAGCGGCCAAGATCAAAATGAAATGTTTTTATTTTATTGTTTCCAATGTAATAGTTATTTTTATGTAACTTACATTCACACTATCTCACTCAACTAAGTTGAGTGGGAGTAGCTAATGAGGCTATGTTACTCCTACCAATCTTGGAATCAAACTGGCTTGCATGAGATGTAAAGTCAATTTGAATCCAAATGCCATCCCATAACCACTATAGTTGATAATTTACATATGATGCTTACTTTAACTGTTTAATATAAATACTTACTTCATTACGTGTGATGTAAAGATTAGTTTATATACATACAGACAATGCCATTGGATTTATGTCTATATGATTATATATGTATATGCATTCATGTTTCCCTCATTATAAAGTATGTATGATATGGGAAACCCTAACTAGTGGGATTCTTATGGCCTCCCATGGTCGGTGAGGGTAGAGGTTTTATAGGTCAATTTTGGCAATTACCGATAGGATAATGCTTGTGATCGATCAATGAATGGTTTATACTCATCTCCTATATGATAAGTAGAGGACAAGATCAGTGAGAGGTGTACTGCGATAGTGGATACTAGCTCACGATGCCATGATTCACTCTGAGACAATGGATATACACTTGACCTGATTATATGTCAGTCGATAGGAATGGACGTGAAACTCAGGTGGTCAAAATTATTAGAAGTCTTTGTGATGGACAAAATCATCCAGTCAATCAACACATGTACAATGAACTCCGATAGGCTAAATTGTGCATATAAGGGTTGAATTATTCCAATTCACACCACGAAACTTAAGGTGTAAGAAACCGTTGATTGAGCTTTGACCACTTGTATCCAATGGTATGTGTCTGTAAATTAATTATATATCATTGCTCATTTTACCATCACTAACTCACTAATTGTAACATTGTTGACGCCTTGTCTGATCAAATTGTTTAGAGTAGACAAGACTTTTTGCTCATGCTTGTATTTGAGTAAATTAGTTTATCCTGAAAGATAATACTCTTTTCCTAGTTAACTCTAAGATGCCATTTACAAATTGCTAAGGATTATAGGCATGATGAGACGCTAAGGAGATGGTTGATGAGTAAACTAAAGATGTTCATTGATCGTCAACTAAGGTCTATCATATTACCCAAGATGACTTAAGGTTCTCCAATTCTTGATTATGTCATGACAATGGTAGGCCACTCCATGAGAATGGAATCCCTTAAGTTAGTCATGGATGTTTATTTTAATGTATTGACTATGTCACCGACTACATTTAAGAATTTTGTTTTTTGAAAAAAAAAAACCAGGGCAATAGTAATAGCATTTATAGTTTTCTCTTCATGTTTAATGCCAAATGGTCAAAACAATAAGAAGGAATACATGAGTGTGATTCATGAATTCAAATACTAAGAAAAAGAATGATACAAAGAATTGTCAGCTTTACCTAGCTACCTTGTAGTTGGATGAAAATTTTCATAAAACACTTGTCCTATTTGAATATAGTGTGTTAGTATGACCGACCGTCATATGATATGTGTGGACTTTGGTTCCTCATATATGTTTACAAACTAAATTGTATCGTTTAAATATGACAAACATATTTTATGAAAGCTAAAAATTATCTTTTAATTGGGACTAGAGTTGTTACCATGATATGGTAATGAAAAATTTTAAAATTTATATGTGTGCTCTAGTTGACTTCACACTTTTGGCGCTTGTTGTAAGGTTGTATAGAGTTAATAAAATTTATAAGTTGGGAGGGATAAACATCCAGAATGTCTAAAGAAAAATCCTATGTCAACTTATAAGTCCTATTTATGACGACATATGACCAAGTATTTTTTCAAAAAGGCTGTAGAGCTATTTGTGTTTTGGAGTTAATTTATACTAATGTAGATCATCCAGTAAATACTCTACCTGACAAAGGTATGAGTGTTAACTCTTGATTAGATCAAGTGAGAGTATTTATCAGATATTCTATCTAAAACAATATAAGATCTCTAAAATGGTCAGTTAGCTACAATTACAACCGCTCCAATGTTAGTAACGAGTCATGATAATGGTCGCCTAGCAATTGTGCAATATGATTTATCGGCGCAAGATGTGATAGAGCAGCATCAAGTTTATCTTTTGAAATAGTGCATCAACGAAGATTGACTATTATGTAGGATAACATGGTGGCTACTGAGTCCAGCTTGTAGGCTGGTCATCGAAGGGTAACGAGGAATAAATAGGTGGCTTTTATAGACAACCTTATTAATAAGAATTATGGTGCAGCTACTCGCCGCACAACAAGAAGCTCTCAAAATCAAAAGATTATTTTATGAAGAGCCTTTATTGGAATATTCTTGGCGTCTCAAATAGGCGAGCTCGTTCGGCTTTGAGGCTCATTGTTCATGATCATAATCCTTTATTCTTGTGCTTGGCTGAGCCTAAGGTTGATCCGGATAAGTGCCCTAAAATGTTTTTTAATTCTCTGGGATACAATGCTCCCTTGGATGGTGCTAGGTGATTTTAATACATACCTTTTCTCTTATGAGAAGAGGGGTCTAGGTAGATTCAATGTGGGCTTGGCGAAGGATTTTTCTAATTTTATGGATTAATCTTCTCTAGTTTCTCTCCCTTCCAATGGTATTAAATTCACATGGACAATTAATAGGAAGGTGTGAAATGTTAGAGTTGTGCTAGATCGAAGCTTGTGCAATGAGGCTTGGTTGGAAAATTTTCCATGTTGTTTCCAAAGGATCCTTGCTAGGAGTTACTCTGACCATTCAGCCATAGTAGTTGAGTGTAAAAATGTGCCATGCCCAAAGAGTATTCCATTTTGTGTTAATCGGTTTTGGGCTGATCATATTGAATTTCAGGAAGTGGTTCGTTCTTCATGGGAGCTGCCCATCAGGGGAACCCCTCTTTATAGAGTAGCACAAAAGCTGAAGAGACTAAAAGGGCCTTTACATGCTTGGGCTAGAACGACGTTTCCTCATGTAGATCATGAGGTGGCTCGATCTCTGGCTTGCCTAGAGGAGATACAACGCCACATGGAGATAGATGGATTCAGTGATAAACTTTTTGATCGAGAAAGTGAAGCTCGACAAGTGTATGGTAAGGCAGTTGACTTGCAAGAAAAGTTATGGGCTGAAAAGTCTAGAAACAGATTGTTGAAGCATCGGGATTGTTGTTCTAAATTCTTTCATTTGTCAACTAAGTTAAGAAGAGGAAAGAACATCATAAGGGAGCTTCAATCAGACGAGGGATTTTTGTACATGGAATTTTTAGAGATTGAGCAACAAGTTGTTAATCACTTTGAAAGTTTTCACAGGCTAGGAATTTTAGTGAGGGATGGTGATATCTTATCAGTTATTCCAAAGCTGATTACTTCAGAAGATAATAAACTGTTGATGGCTATTCCTTTGGGGGAGGAAATAAAATCAGCAGTGTTTGACTTGGATCCTTCTAGTGCACCTGACCCTGATGGTTTCCCAAGAACTTTCTTTAGAGTTTGCTGGGATATTGTGGGATATGATGTCTACTTGGCTATTCAGAAATTTTTCAGAGAAGGAGTAGTCATTAGGGTTATCAACTGCAACTTTTTGAAATTGATCCCTAAGGTGGAAAATGCAAGAAAGATAGGTCAATTTCGCCCAATCTGTCTTGGTAATTTTTTTTTAAAAACTTATACCAAATATTCTTGCAACTCGTCTATCTGTATTGTTACCAAAGCTAATATCAGAGGAGCATGGAGCCTTCCAGAAAGATAAGGCCATATTCTCAAATATTAGTGTTGCTTCAGAATTAACAAACATGATGCACTCAAAATGTTCTGGAGGTAATAAGGGGTTGAAACTTGATGTTCAAAAAGCATATGGAACTTTGGAATGGAAATTTTTATTTGATGTGCTGAAGGAGTTTGGATTCGAAGATAAGTGGGTGAAATGGATTCATCAAATTCTCTCTTCTACGAGATTATCTGTTCTCATCAATGGAGGTCCTGCAGGGTTCTTTGGTGTGGAGAGGGGTCTAAGGCAATGTGATCCTCTTTCTCCAATTTTATTCATATTAGCAGAGGAAGTCTTATGTTGTGGGCTTCAGGAGCTTCACAAAAGGGGGTTCATTAAAGGTATAGTCCACGAGGAGTTTTTACCCCATCTCATTTATTCTATGCTGATGATTTGTTCATTTTTATGAATGCAAAGTTGAGACGGGTGAAGAACCTTAAAGGTTTTTTAGATAAATACCAGGCTTACTTGGGGCAAGCTTTTAATTTGGATAAAAGCCAAATGTATCTTAGTTCGACATTGGTTGCAAGGAAAAATCGAATTAAGAGTGTGCTTCAGATACCTGAATGTAGCTTCCCAACTCGTTACTTGGGGGCTCAGATCTTCAAAGGTCGTGTGAAAAGAGACTTGGTCTTGTCTTTAATAGACAAGTTCAAGTCAAGACTTGCAGGGTGGAAGGGGTGTTTTCTTTCAATGGCTGGTTGGTTTTTTCAACAGAACTAGAGATATCATAAAAGGCACCTTCAAAATACTACATGGTCGATTACTCATGTGTTTCCGAGAGGGTAATAGTGTGGCTGATAAGCTTGCGAAACATGCTACTACTTCAAGACAAACAACTATCTAGGATGACATTGCTAATTTTATTTTGGCAGATGTAATCTGGGATGCTCACCTGAGACCCAGGTTTAGATTGTAAAAAAAAAAAATTCCCTTTGCTTTGATTGGGTTTCTTTTCTGATGATGGCAATGCCAAAGGTGGAAGAGTAACCCAATGGTTTTCATTTGTAATCTCTTTTATAGTTCATATTCTTTATTAATACAATATATTTGCTGATTCTTGGCAAAAAAAAAAAGTATAAGATCTCTAATTGAGATACCCGGAGACATCATATTGTATGATGTAATAAAAAGATCGAGTTGGACATTGTAAGATGATGCTTGATAACTGTTTTATTAGCATTGTACTTTTAAAATAGCAGTATTCATTTTGAACAAGTATCTGTCTAAATTGTACCTAAGGAGCTTTTTGAATAATAGAATATGCAAAAGCTTATTCTACAATTTCTTAAGGTATAGGGATCGTTTAGCTTAAATGCAAAAGACGGTTGACAGATGAGATGAAATACAATAATAAACAGCATAGGGTTCGATAATCCTATTTGGTTGACTTTTCTTTAAGAGAATTATATTATATTGTGATATATTTTTGGGGATATAGAATAGTTCTATGTGTACTAACTAAATCGATATTTATAACTCACATGTTTTGTAGAACATCCTTGAATGTTTCAATGTCGTAGGATGATTATTAAACTTCCTATTAACTATACATTCCTTATAAAGGAGGATAACTATGTAGAAAAGTTCTATAAATATGTATGGTTCTTCAGAATCAAACAGACTTTTGTTGAGGTTATATAGGATGTAGACATAGAAGATAATAGAAAATTGAGCTTTAGAATAGTCTCTTTTCATTCTTACCAAGTCTGAATTTTTGTAGATCTATTGTAAGGCATATGCCTATTGGATGTAAATGGGTCTGTATAAAGATGAAAGAAAAGGTTGAAAGAAATGAAAAATTCAAAGCATGACTGTTGATGAATGGTATACCCTCAAGATTTCATTGTTGACAAATGCACATTGTGATTTTTTTTTTTTTGCTTAAAATCAGCAAAATAATATATTAAGAGAGAAAAATATACAGATCAAAAACTCCTCAAAACTAAGGAAAAAAACACTTGGATTCTCCTATACACCTTCGGCATTGCCATTAGCAGACAAGAGGATCCATTAACACCAACAAAACTGAACTCAAGAAAACCTATATCAAGGTTTCCCCTGAGTATCCCAAGATAGATCAGATAAGACAAATCAAGGAGAAGATTTCCAAATCATCGAGGTCCTAGTATTAGCAGCATGTTTAGCCAAGCCCTCTGCCATGGAAGCAATGTGTCATTGTCCAATAAATGGTGTTTAATATTCTTTATAAAACAGGCATTTATGAGTAAAACACTATGGAATCCGATCATTATTGATGCAGTTCACCACAAATACCAAGTCACTTTCCACCCAAATAAAATTCAAGTTGATCCGCTTAGCAATTCTAATTGCTTTGAAAAAGGCTGTAAATTTTTCCTAATAGTTGAAAGCCATACCTTTATAGGACACAAAACAGTAGAGAGCATGACCCTTATGTTCTCAAAAAATACCTCCCGCTCCTGCATGCCCGGGGTTCCCTAAAGAGCAGCCATCAATGTTGATCTTCACACACCCCACAATTGGTTGATAGTCACAAATTCAACTATTAATATCTTGAAAAATTATTGACATATAATAACAAAGAGAAAAGTGAATGTCATTGAGATCTACTCGATCTCTTGAAAGTTTCTATTATTTGAAACATTCACCTTTGACCAAATAACAAATCGTTTGTTTTGATCAATTTTTGAATGGACCAACTGATTAGTGAGAATACAAATATTTTTCAGGATAAAATAGTTTGATTGCTATCAAGCTTTAGTAGTTGAGAATTACTGAGAAGTGGACCTAAGTTCGTATTGTCACTACTTGTCAATCTAAGTAATGTTTGATTATTTGAAAATTTGACAAATGTGACAGGTAATCCATAATATTCAAGGTTTTGCACTTAAGTGATGGTTATATATTTTGGTATAGTTTCAAAGAGTTATTTATCTTGTATTTCGCTATAGTAGTGGAATGTTTGGCAATTAACGAAGTTTTTTTTTGTTGATAAAAGTTCTTGACCAAATAAGAAACTATTTATAAGCTTGTAAAACTATTTATTGTCCAGATATGTGATAATGAGAATGTTTTACACTTGAATATATTACTTGAAAATTACCTGAAAATGTTGGAAATTGGGATGTTTCAACAGAGACCAAGGTAATCCATAATATTCAAGGTTTTGTAAAACTATTTATTGTCCAGATATGTGATAATGAGAATGTTTTAATATAGTAATGATAATGATATGTTATATGTGATAATAGAAATGTTGGAAATTGGGATGGAAATTACCTAAAATAGTTAGATCCCCTACATCAAGAATCTTGGAAATTACCTGGAAATGTCCAGAATTGGGATGTTTTAAATTAAACATAGATGGCTGTTCTCTCGAAAATCCTGGTCGCTTTGGAGCAGGTGGTTTTATAAGAAATGATAGGGGTTTTCCACTAGGTTGTTTTGGGAAGTTTGAAGGAATTGGTAAAATTTTTTTACGGAATTTGTTGCTCTCTTTGTGGGGTTGCAAATGGCTCGGGATAATGGAATTGATAATCTATAGATTGAATGTGACTCACAGGCCATTGTAAGCTGTATAAAATATCAGTCTATTTCGTGGTGCTTTGAACAACAATGGAGGAATTTTAGTCAATACCTAAACAATATTCGGTGGCGCATTACTCACTGTTACAGGGAAATAAATTCAGTCGCAGATAAGTTAATGAAGCATGTTGCAACAAATAGAAGCTCTATGCTTTGGAACCATCCTTTAGCCTTTATAAATTATGATTTTAATTGGGACTTTCAACAGAGACTGAGGTATCGATTTATGTAAGTTTCTGTTGTAATTTTCTTTTGGTTGGATCTTTATCTCTATTGATAGCAATGCCGAAGCTGGAATATTGATCCAATGGTTGCTCTGTACTGTATTTCTCTCTATTTCTTCACTATTAATATTATTCTCTTGCTGACTTTTAGCAAAAAAAAAAAAAAAAAGAATGTTTTGCACTTGAATAGGGAACTCAAGTTGCATCCCATAGAAAGATTAATCCAGGCTGCTGATGAGATTAACTCAAAGGAATAGTTTTTTCAAATCTCTTTACTGAGAGATTGATGTAGGATGTGAATATGTTGAGAGCATGTAAGACAACTTGATGGCTTTGATGTACAAGTGGGAGTTTATTGGAAATTTTTTATCATCAATCCATATTTATATGAAAATTATATAAATTAATTTGCATGATTTAAATAACGGGCCTTGGTAAGTTCTTAGGTTTTAACCTAAAACTATTCATGACTAGGGACGGGACTGGACATCCTGAGTAAATGATAGACGTATTGTGTGTACCTTGGAATCGAGATTCCAGGGCACAAGTGCGAGTGTACATACAATGTGCACATTGAACCGGATCATCCGAGAATTTCAAGTGTGTGTTATTGTCTGCTGATTTCAAATGAAATTCTCGTGAGTAGTGTACGGTCGGTCCTTTGACCTGAGGGGGTTCTTATCGATGCGATCACACATTCTGAGTTTTAGTGCACCAACAGTTGATATCTCCTTGACTATATATCGATGTACTGGATTCGTATTGTTTGGTCGTATTCAAAAGAAATTTCTAACAAGGAATCCACTACCCTTATTGGGAGAATATCAAGGAGAGAGAATGACTGTACTTGATTGGACATAAATCCGGTACCATTGGCATTTTTGTAAATAGTTTACAAAATTTTAAATATTAATAAATAATATTATTTATTAATATTTATTTTAGTAAATAATTTTGGAAAATGTTTTCTTTGGACCAATTAGAATTACAAAATCTCTGAAAATTTTTCTATAGACTGGGGATATGACAGTATACACATGCCCTATAGTCTATAATATGATATTGTATTGTGGAGGGTTTGATGTGTAATAATCTACTTAAATTGGGTACTGAGTGTTACATCTACTTGGCTTCATATGTGTTGGTTAATCTTGTATTATGAATACAGTATGGTTAAGATGCATAGTATGCTAGGTGGAATCGCAATGAGATCCTACCCCTTTCCTATAAGTTCAACCTATATGTACAACATTTTAATGGTCATGAATTCTTTTTGTGATCTAAGATTTTGGATCCTCATAAGAGATGAGATCTCATATTAGGATGGAGGAGATTGTTAGGAAAAAGAATTTTATGATATTTATTTTCCTATTGTTAGGAAAAGAATTTTGTATTATTTATTTTCCTAATAAACTTGATCTTATCTATTATGATAAGATTGGTTTTGGTTTAGTTGTTGGCTCTAAATAGAAAACTCATTACTTCGTTGGATGTTTCTTAAACACTAACTAATAAGGGATTCTGACTGGCCAAGAAGACATACGATTAGCTAACCAAAGCAACGTGGTAGAGAGACTAGAGTATAGTTCTTACTGTTCTCTCCCTCCTCAAGAATCGTCTCTCCTATCTCCCTCTCTCTCTCTTCCTCTTTGAGTGATCGAGTATGATGATTAGGGTTTTATGAAAACCTTGACTATTGTAGAGGAGTTTGGATCCAAGGCAACACAAAGTTGTACCTGTGGGAAGAACTCACTATAAAAGGGCTAAGATCTCGTGGAGGCTCTGCACTTGTGGAGTTTCAGGTAACGATCGAAACCCTCGTATTGATTATCTCTTGAATGGTTGACCCTACCGGTAGGACGATCCAAATCGCTTCCGCAGATGTCGTCTAACAATGGTTAGGGTCCTCACCATATATGGTGGTCTTGAAAAGGGTGAAGGGAGTATTTTGGTATAGGGAAGTGAATGTGTTGTTGAGATTGGTTTTGAATTGGCTGCCAGAAGTATAATTGGTGGAGTCATAATAGGAGCAGATAGAATGTTCCTTAGCTTTAGATATAGAGAGTATCTGAAACAAAAAAGAAAGAATTGCAAATAAGAGAAAAGTGGCAGTGGCATTTTATGCAAGAGGAAGCCGCATCGTATACAACTTACAAAGGCTAAGTAGAAGAAGAAGAGCACTAGAAATACAGAAAGAGAAAGGAAATGGAAGTTCGACACAATCTACATGTTCGATGGAACATGGAAAGAGGATTCAAAGTCTTCTCTTCTTTCGCTCTTTCCCCACTCTCTGGCTTCTACTATATATATTTGAGAAATGAGAGTAAAAGAGACGTTAAACATACAAAAGACCTGTTCTTTCGACGAAGTCTGATTTTATTCATCCTCTGCAACCAACAGTGAGTTGCAATGAACATCAAATGACTAAGAGCATCTGGGCATGTGCCTCAAGGGGTTTCCAGCCACCCGATGCTCACTACACTGGAGTAACAACTGCGGACAATTTTCAATTATTAGCCCGCACTAGTGGGAGCTGATAGAGACCAATAATTTTTTAAGGGAAACTGGTTTATATGGGGAGTGGAGCAATCATTCTATGCCGCACTGCACTAGAGCGGTGAGGATTTGGGATCGAGATCATCTGCAATTCCCAATCTTGCAATTCTTGTGCAATGCCAGGTGCAGAGCATGACACCTGGCGTTGTTGATATGAATGGTCAAGATGAAGAGAGAGGTTTGTAAGATACCCTATACTGGTTTATGCGGTCTGAACCAAAAAATAGATGACCCAACCCAAACCTATACGGTTATTATTTTGAATTTCAAAATGTGAAACCCTAGAATCGAGGTTAACCCATCTCTTCTCTTTCACTTCCTCTTTTCTTCTTCACTCTCATTCTCTCTCGTCTTCTCTCTTTGTTCTGTCTCTTCCATGAATGCTTGGACTTTTCTTTCTCTTACAAACCTCTCACTGTAATCTCTCTTACATGCCCTCGCTCTCTTTCTCACTCTATTATCTTCTTTTGGTGAACAATATTCAAACTCCTGCAATTGAGCTCAAAGTGCAGGTCTATCATACACACTCAATTCTAGGGTTTCACATTTTGAAATTCAAAATAATAACTATAGAAGTTTGGGTTGGGTCATCTGTTTTTTGGTTCAGACCGGTTTTATCAAACATAAACCGGTACAGGGTATCTTAAAAACCTCTCTCTTCATCTTGACCATCTACGTCAGCAGCGCCAAATGTTGCACTCTGCGCCTAGCATTGCACAAGAATTGCAAGATTGGGAATTGCAAAGTATCTTGATCCGAAGATCTGGGTGGCTGGGAGCACTCACGCACACACATCTAGGTGTTCTCAGCTGTCTAGATCCTCACCACACTAGTGTAGTGTGGCAGAGGATTTTTATACGGGGAGTGTGGCCCAATACCGAGGCACATTAAGGGGTGAACTAACCGACGGCCCACCTCCCATGAAATGAAAATGAAAAATAATGTCTTTCATGGATGTTTCTTTGTGATTTTCCATTCGCCTTCTTGCATATGCAAAAATAAATAAAATTATGAAATTCTTACACCACTAAGATATTAAAGATAGATGGTATGTTAATATAATATATTATAGGAAGGTAATCAAAAAAGAAAGAAGAACTCATCTTCTTTCTTTTATCACTTAGGAGCCGTGCGAGATGAAAGTCTCATGCACGGTTTTGAATGAGAGAAAGAAGTGAGGAATCCTCTTTTTGACTCTGACTCTCCCACTATAGTCGTTGCTTTTCTTTCTGTTACTTCGAAAGTAGCTGCTTCAGCTTCAGCCACTTGAAATTTTCGATATTCCTTTTTATTTCTCATCAAACGAATGGCATCTTCTTCTGAAAATCCTAGCTATTCTTAGCATGATATTGGGGGATCTCATTGCTATTTACTCAAAGAAGCATGAAACGTATGCTTGCATATTCATCCATAGGTCAAATCGGATATGTAATTATTGGAATAATTGTTGGAGACTCAAATGATGATTTTTTTCTACTAAAATATAATATATGATGGTTAATGGACGTGACTACGACAGGTAATAATTTATAATTAGAATTTTCATCATGTCGATTGCATTGTTAGCAAAAATGGGAATGGTTAAAAAGAAAAACATGGATAGTTTGGATTTTATAGGGTGAAATTTTTCAAATGGTATGGTAAAAAAAAGTTTCAATAAAATAGAATATGGAAAAAATGGAAAAATCGACGGTATGCATCAGTTTTAAATCTGTTTATTTAAAATAAAAAAAGGACAAAAAATGACAGTACTCTTATATAAACTAAGGAATTATTACATGAATAGATAGTACCTAATATTCAAAACAACTATAGAACCCAACCTTAATGCATATATATTTCACGGCTGATTATAAGTTCTAAGGCATATCATTGAATACATTCAACATGAATTCTACATTTATACAAAAAAATATGTCCCAAGCCTTGTGGAGGAATGTGGCTTGACTATGATGTTGTTCATCATTGTCAACATAGTCTAAACACTCCCGGAATGATAATGCTCGATTGGAGTTGGAGTCATTACTTTATAAACACTTTTTCAGCAGATGAATCAGTTTGTAGCTCAATTTTGTGGTATGTGCATTGAATTTGATTTAAAAATGACATCATGAGAAATCTATCCCTTTGAGTCAGCTTCACATTGGCGAAAGAATCAGATTGATCGAAGTTCAGGAGAGAATGATATGCCGTTTGCCCATTTTTTCCCCCTGTATATTTGGGATGCAAACGGCAAAACATGTTTTAAACAGTAAAAAATGGGTTGTTTTATATGCATTTTTGCTAACTATGTTTTTGAACACCTTGCAACTGTAGGCCATTTTCAGTAATTTAGTTTCAAAGGGGTTGGGCATTAGATCCCGAGGTAGTGGGGTGGGGGTGGGTGTGGAAGCAGGTAGGGAGGCAAGGGTGTATAGGTTGGGAAACGGAGGTGGGGGCATGGTATGATGGTGGGTGATTGGTCAGTAGTGAGATACAGGAGGGGGTTAAAGGAGGAGATGGGTAGGGTGGGAGTAGACGATTTCTTTATGCCCATCAAAGAACCTTGAGATGCTAATCCATGAAAAACGATAAAAGAAATTAAAAAAAAAATTTATATACGGAATGAGGACGACCAATGTAACTATATCGTTTTCTTACTCATAAAAAGAAACTATTTCTTGGCAACTTAGACAATTTATAATGATGTTTGTCCGTCCCACATATCACTAGGAAGACCGGGATTTGTTTAGGAAAAACATTAAACCAAACAATTATAGAATGACGAGTTATTATTATTTATGATGATAATAATATTCAATGAAGTGTAACCAATAATTTAAACCTATATCAATCTGATTCTTAGCGAGGATCTAATTCACTTAACGTAACATCGTTTTTTGAGTCTACTGCTTGTGATTTAGGCGAAGACCGTCCAGGTTCACTTTCATATGAATTAGACTGTCCAAGATCTCCTGCATCTGAATTCCGAGGAAGCTTATCTGGTTCGGTTGTATTCCAAATAAAAAATGCAGGTCGTGAAGGTACTGAGAGACTTATAGAGTGGCTAGTAAGCATGAGAACAACAGTTGACATGGCTGGCCTATCACTTGGATCTTCTTGAACACAAAGTAGCCCAATGTGAATGCATCTTACAGCTTCATGCCAAGGGAAGGGTTGCCTTACAGTTCTATCAAGCAACTCAGATGCTGTTCCATTGGCCCAATGATGCCATACCTATTATGGACATCAAACACATGATCATCAAATTGAAACATTTGTGTTAAAAATAAATAAATAAATAAATGCACAGGAAGATTCCATGGTGCTTACAAAACTCAAAAGATTGGTAGAGTGGTTAGAAGATTTGCAGAAAGTCGAATTTCTCTTGCCCGTCACAATCTCTAAAACCAAAACTCCGAAACTATATACATCTGATTTTGTTGAGAATTGCCCATGAACAGCATACTCTGGTGGCATATATCCACTGCATGAGGCAACGAAAGGAATTCTTGATAAAAAATGTTTTGGCTTTATTGGGGTTACTTTTTAATAAAAAAAAGTGTTATTGTAACAGAAGAGTGGGGAGTAAATGTATCACTTACTATGTCCCAGCAATCTGCTTTGTTTGGTCATGAGTTTGATCTCCTTGGAAAAGTCTGGCCAACCCAAAATCTGAAATTTTAGGATTCATTTCTTCATCTAATAAAACATTGCTGGCCTTCAAGTCCCGATGAATTATCCTAAGCTGAGAATCTTGATGAAGATAAAGTAGTCCCCGAGCAATCCCTTCGATGATTTTGTGCCGTCTTTCCCAATCTAACAACAGACGCTTTACATGGTCTATTCATACAAATAAAAGTAATGGTTAATATCAATAAATCTATGTTGAAAGCAAATGTTAAGCTTTTAAGTAGAGTGGAATGGTGAAATAAGATTTGTGTAATTAAACCCAAGTAGTTTGATAAGGGTTAATTGAGTCGAGTTCTAGTCTGCAGAACTAACATAAACGGTAGATTCATGAAATTTGATTTTTTGGTGCAGTTATTTTTCGGAGTATTCACCAAAAAAAATAAAAGGAGCATTGGGAGTCTTACGGAACAAATAGTGGTCAAGGCTCAAGTTAGGCAAGTATTCATAGACAAGCAGCTTCTCGTGTTCTTCCAAACAACAACCGAGAAGTCTAACTAAGTTCCTATGTTGAAGTTTGGCAACTAGAAGTATCTCAGTTCTCATCTCCTCTGAACTTTGAGGGGAATTCCTTGAAAGCCTTTTCACAGCTATTTCACGCCCATCCAATAGTTTACCCTGTAGAACGGTACGAGTTATAGACAGAAACATAAATAGATAATTCGATAATCTAGATGGAGCAAAGGGTAATTCAATTTTTTTTTTTTTTTTAACCTTATAAACAGTACCACCCCCTCCCTGACCAATCTTATTTGAATCAGAAAAGCCTCCAGTGGCAACTTTTAGAGTCTTCAAATCAAACAATAGCGAATCCACATCTCCTGTCTTGCCTGTCCCTACACATATAAGATGCAAAAACGCAAACAAGATCATTAATAGTGTAATTACCCAAAACATTTACTATATACAATTCAAATATTTGGAAAATGCCTTAGATTTTCAATTTCTTGATGTCATTTTTCATTTAAAAAAAAAAAAAGTTTATTACGGTCAATGATACAATTGCCACCCATGGAGAGGATGTATTCTCATCATATTGATGTATTATTTTCGTCACCATCCCCAAATATGCCTATCTCATGCACAATTAAAAAACAGGGACAAAAAGGCAAAGACATATAACATAAGTTTTATAAATAAAAAAATTGATATTTCATAAAAACATTTTCCATTGAAACAAGCAGAGTCTTAACAAGGGATACAAGAGTTCTATTTTTCAGATACAACATAGACAAGTTGTAGGTTATTTACCTTTTTCTTTCCTCAAGTTCCTCCGTAGCCACCATACCCGAACAGCAATCACTAATGTTGTAACACTAACCACAGGAATGACCAGAGAACAAATAATTATTAAGGTTACCTTTCCTGCATCAAGGAAGAAAATTACCTCACCGAAATTGTTATTAGTGCCATGACCTCCGATTCATTCATTAGTTCCATAGGTTTTTCCCCAAAAGACCATAACCACAAAACAAGAGAGAGAGAGATCTAGAGAGAGAGAGAGAGAGAGAGAGAGAGTACCATCTCCTTTTCCTCGTGTTGTATTGGTTGTAGTGGTGGCTCCACCATTAACCGGCGGGGGTGGGGATGATGCTGGTGGAGATGCCTGCGTTGGGGACGGAGGTGGAGGAGATAACCAGTTAAAAAAGAGATAAGAATCGTATCTTAAGAAGCAACTGTCAGTATACACATTCCCTCCCGATCGCCAATTACAACAGCTTGGGATGTCTGCAATTATGTTTTGCAGGCAGGAGTAACAGGTATTGTCCGACAAGTCGCTTGTGCACTGCAACATCCCATATACAAAATTAAAGTTATTCACAGAGATGTTCCGTCCAGTCGCGAACTTGGAAGGGCTACCAGCAGCCGCAAGCGACAAGTTTTCCATTAGATCTAGAACCCTTTCGTTAAACAGAGCCACATCTGTGGTCACGTTGTCCACTGGAAAGGTGTAGACTGTAAGGCCATTATTGCCGATTTGGCCGAAGAAATCCTTGTCTGAGTAGCGTAAGACACAACCCCAATAGCGTATCACTCCTTCCTTTCGCTGAGGACAAAGTTGAACGATCTCAGCGGTCGAATTATTCACACAGTTCCGGCACTCATCTTGGGTGGCGTCTCCTCTGCACTGAACCAGACCATATACACGGTCAGGGTCATCGCCGGCCACGGTGGTGTTGAAAAGGGTGGAGGGAGTATTAGCATATAGGGAAGAGAAGGTGTTATTGAGATTACTTTCGAATTGGCTGCCAGAAGTGTAATTTGCGGAGTCATAACAGGACCAGAGCGTTGGATCATCAGCTTTAGATATGGAGGGGATCTCAAACAATAAAGCAATAGTTGCAAACAACTGAAAGGTGCAAATGGCTTTTGATGGAAAAGGAAGCCTCATGGTACTATACAACTTACTAAGGCTACAAGAAGGCTACAAGGAGGAGACGAAGAAGAAAAAGAACAGTAGAAATACAGAATTGGGAGAGAACTGCCGGACGTGAAATTAGCAGAATCAATAGAACGACGGGGAGAACACGCTCCCTCCCAGAGATGACTCGGTCACTGTGACTGACTGCTGAGAGTCAAAAGATCTTTAAAGATACAAAAGACCGGTTGTTTTGTGATTAGTAGTTGGATGACGATGGATGACGTCCTTCCAAAAAACCGCGGCTATATACTTCTCTAGGTCGGGATCCTCACCAACTCCATCTCATCCCCTTCCTTAGTTAGTCAACTGTCCAATTACTGTTTAATTTACCATCCAATGGTTGGGAGGACTTGTACATACATCACAACACGTTGGGATACATCCTTAGGCCAGCCCTGCTCTTAGATGGCTAATTGAGCAGCACAATAATACAAGATGATCTTTTTCTCTCAACCTCTCACATGCTCGCAGCCCAACACTTAGTTTATGCAACCCCAGGTGGTTGCCATGTACCCTTAGTAGTGCATGTGAAAGGTTTGAGGGAGTTGGAGAAGATCGAAATCTTACTTCTATACACCAAGCGTCATGGTTTAGGTGCACAGTATCAGATTGGATTCGATAATCTCAAAAATTGATACAATATTGACATGGATTGGTATTGGATTGTAAGTGTGTTAAACAGTTATATTTTGGTGTTATTATCTAAGAACTCTTGAACCAAATCAAACCATTTAACATCGAAATCGAACAATTTAACAAACGGTTTCAAATATTGAATCTGAAACCATTTAGTACCCCCCTAGTTGAGAGAATATCATCTTTGAAAAGTAGTAAAGTTGAAGAATTCTCAAAAGGCCGGTGTAGTCAAGTCTAACACATTGTTGTATCCCTATGGACATTTTTGTTTCTAGCCACACAATAACCAACTCATAGGTCTCTCTTTAAGGGGTTTTTAGAACAAAATTTGAAAGCAAGAACCCCTTTCTTTATCTTAATTTGATGCCACTACTCTTCATGTTCAATTTTGAAGAGGGGGAGGGGTGGGAGATCCTATAGGAATCTATTTCAATTTTTCTTTTGCTAGGCTCGTAGCTAAAATGTGTATTTTCTTATGATTATGAGTTTTATTCGAATATGAAATTCAATTCTCAAAATACACAAACAATTGTTTTATACCAAAAAACTTTTTTAACTTTAAATTTTTTTATTGAAATGAATGTAAATTTTACATTGAATTTAAATTTTTTATTATAATAAATTTCAATTCAATAGTTGTCTATTGTAAATTAAATTTTTTTTATTGAAATGTATTTAAAACTTAACATTGAATGACTCAAACTTACTAATTATATATTAATCAGTTTAACTGTTTACTTAAAAGGTTCACCATCGATTTAAACCGTTTAATTAAACAATCACAATTTTGAAACAAAAAAGCAAAACATTTATTAACTTGTTTCACGATTTCGATGTAAACAACTCAGTTCAATTTTAGTAAATGATGTCGGTTTGGTGTTGACACCTTATCGGACAAAAGTACTCTGATTTTCTTTTAAAAGTACGTTTTTTTTTTTTTTTTTTTGGCTTTTTTACCCCTAGTCCCTACTGTTGAACCTATATGATATTGGCAAGGTATTGGGATGGGGAATATGTAAAACCGGTATGGATAGGACGTTATCAAAAATCTAATACTGATACATAGAACCATGCCAAGTGTATCTTTTGTTCTCATAGCACTAGGGTCGCTCCCAGACAAGTGGGACCTACTATCTGGTTTGGCATCCTTTAAACACCTTACCCTTCCCATTTATTAGGTATAATTAGGCAATATCGCAGGATCATGCTAGGTTACATGGTCTCTGCTTGTGGGAGCTCACAGTATTCTTTTTCCCTATCATAAAATATGAGATACTAATTTCCCAATGTGTAATACCAGTAGCACAAATCTCCTTACCTAGAGTCCATATCGATTAGTTACCAAAAAAAAAAAGTGTCCATATCCATTAGTCCCTTGGCTATGTTCGGTTTACAAGAAATGAACAGAAAAGAGAAGTTTTTTTTTGAGAGATAGACATAAATCATCATGATTTTTTTCACCATGATACAATAAATTGATTTATGTGTCGATCTATTTTCTCAAATTCATTTATTTATTTATTTATTTATTATTTTTAATTCATTTCTTGACAAGCAAACATAACTATGGCCTCATTCTGCCATTTTTCGATTTTCCAAATGGATTGAATATATTTATTCTTTCAATGATGTGTTTGCACTTTTATTCATTTATGGGACATTTATGTATTATTTATGAGAAAAGATTCTCTTAGTGGTTGGACATGTTACACCGGTGTCTATGTCTCTCTCTCTCCTCCACAGTCCTTGCTGCATGAAATAACCTCCCTGCTTTCCAATTTATATTTCGTCAAACTTCATTAGTGTATTCCTATGTGCCGCTTGCTCAAATAAGCCTCGTCCTTAATTTATTATTAGGTTTTGTAGAATGTCCATATTGCCTCCTTTTGTTGTTTTTGTTGGATGGAGATGGAAAGTCGAGACCGCATGTTCTTTGTGTGTAGCTTTACCTCCTAAATTTGGAGGCATATGAAAGTGCTTCTCACCTGCATAGGAGCAGTATTGTTCCGAAGGCTTTATGGGTGGCAAAGGAGTTTTATAGAGGCTATCTTTATGGCATCTTGGGTAAGCTAGCTTTCTTATCTTTGATGTCACATCCTTGAAATCATTTGCTAATAAGTTTGTCAAACATCGTCGCACAATGAACCCCTCCATGGGCAATTATGCTTGTGTTCTGGTGGAGGTGGAGCTTGGGGGGCATGAGGGTGGAGGAGATTCATGTTGAGAGGAGGCAATCGGGGAAGGAGACGCTCTTCTAATTTAAATAGCGCATTCAGTATGAAGATGATATTAGGAGATGCGTTTTTGGTAAAAAAAAAAAAAAAAAAAAAAACTGGGGTATGATATTGCCCAATGCAAAGAAAAGAAGAGAAAGGAGATGATGGAAGTTGGGATGATGGGAGGGGAGAGTCTAGACACTGCTAATCCTGCTCGACCAGTGGGATGTAGTGGAGGCAGTTCTGAAAACTCAGGAACTCCCAGGCATGACAAGAGTCCTAGTTTGGAAGGCGATTTGGCAAATCCTCCTTTTAAGGATCTTCCTTATCAAGAGGATATTTTCCAACAATGAGAGATTTACATAATAATTTAAATTCCCTTGTGGACAACTCGCCCAAAGGGAATTTGGAGATTATTCTCCCTTCAATTCCTCCCCATGTTGGTGTTGGTGTATGATGTCTTGTATTCCGTCGCAGTTTAATCCAGAGAGTACTGGTACAGCACCTAGACAACCAGGACGGTGGTCCCGCTAGCCGGTTAGCGGGCCGTGGGGGTTGCAAGGGGGGCAGGAGGCCCCCCTGCATAGCAGGGGGTGTAGGGGGGCGCAGTCCCCCGTTCGAATTTTTTATTTGAGGGCAATTGTAGTTTAATCCGGATTAAGGTGGCAATTGTAGTTTAATCCGGATTAGGGTGGCAATTGTAGTTTAATCCGGATTAGGGTTTTTTCGCTATATATTTGTAGCGATAGTTTCTTTCTCTGTAATGCAAGCAATACTGAGAGGTGTGAGGACGAGCGTTGTAACCCTATTCTCCATTGATAGTGAAGCAGGATCTCATCTCATTGAGGACGTAGGCAACCTTGCCGAACCTCGTAAAATCCGTGTGCATTGTTTGTTTTGTTTTTCCATTATCTTCTGCATCGTTTTAGGGTTGCGTTTCTACAGTTGGTAATACCCAGGATCCAGTAATGGTGGATAACTCGCTTGGTGAAAGTGGGCACGGATCGAACCCAGTGGACTCAAAATGCTATTTCTTTGAGAAGGACCATCAGGGCGATATGGATGATAATGAGGATTATCAAAATAGCGATGAGGATGAGAATGCGGGGGACGGAGGAAGCTCAGATGACTCTCACCTTGCACCCTCACAGAAACAAAACGATGTACACTAGCAGTCATAGAGGTCGTGGTCTGGCTAGAGGTATCAAAAGCGGGAGAGGGATGGAATGGGGAGGAACAGAGCATGTTGTTTCGGGCTTATCCCCATCTCAGATTTTGGGAGGCAGAGTGATAATCCAACACCAAGATGCGGCAGCCCTTGACACAATTATTTGTCGTGCAGGGTGAGGTCAGAAGGAAGGGGAAACAAGTCACAGCGACGGGCAGACCTGCAAGTCTAATCATCAGGATGCTCTGAAGAAGTGATTTTATGAAGATTCTCTTCTGGAATATTAAAGGAATCAAGAAGAAGGTTGGTAGACGTGCCTTAAGTGAGTTAGTGAAGAAGAAGGATCCAGACCTTCTTTACATTGCAGAGCCTATGGTAGATGTGAGTTCATTCCCAAAGTTATTTTTTCATAAATTGGATTTTTATTACGATTTTATTCATGATAATAGAGTTGATAGGATCTCTAATCTTTGGATTTTGTGGAAAAGAAATTTGGCATCCCTTGCGGTTGTCTCAGAGTCCGAGCAACACATTACAATCTCAATGGTTCGGGCTATAAGTTGGTTTCAAGTCTCCTTTGTGCATGCGAGCAGCTTCAGAGCTGAAAGGAGTTCCTTATGGCCGAATTTGACGGTTGATTCTCCCCAATCTCTTACCTCTTGGGCTATAATAGGAGATTTTAATGCAACGCTCCAATCTCATGAAAAACGTGGTCCAGGGAATCTTCGCTTCAGCTTTGCTGTGGAATATAGTGAGATGATTGATGCGTGCTTCATGACTCATGTGCTGTCTGTTGGTAGGAAATTTACCTGGTCAAACAACCGTCGCAGAGGCAATGTGTGTGCGGTCCTTAACAGGAGTTTTTGTAATGAGGAGTGGCTAGGTTTTTTCAAGACTACTCTCAATAGGTTCTTCAGTGTATAGCTTCTGACCACGCCCCGTTGTTGATGACTTCTAATGTTAGCCAGTGACCAAGCAACTGTCCTTTCAGATTTCACAAATTCTGGATGGACCATGATGATTTTGACAGGGTGGTGAAATCTTCATGGGCTGAATGTGTAGAGCCCTACTCTTTAAACTGGTTTATTGATCGATTGGTTCGGTTTAGTCTTACAGGGTCTAAACAGAATGGGTTGATGCCGGTGCCCTATGGTACATGGCAGCAAGGGTGACATCAAATTTCAGGTGGCGGGATAAGATTGAGCTAGTACCCGAAGTGATTTGCATGCCTAAACCGTGTCCTTGCACATATCACAAGGCCATGTATAAATAGGAAAGGTACATAATCATATTTGAATGATAAGAACTTAGTCCACAACATGAGGTGAGGCCGAGATACGCGTGGGATTACACTTTCCCTAAGAATATAGCAAGGTTAGCCTTGTTTTGGCTAACTGGTGGGTGCCATTGGTAGGTGTGAGACCCACCAGTTTGGCCCACCTGTTAGGGTAATGTGGGCCTCAGTAAGCCTAGCTTGGGTGAGCACATGTATTTTGGATTCCTCATTTAATGAGGTCTTGTATGCCCGATGATGTCGGCTACTTCGCCTAGAAATGTGATTTAATGTGTTTTGATCCATAAATGAGAAAAGCCAAACGGACCTTAGAAGATATTTATTGGCCATGGTATAAATAACACTTATACCTTTCTCTCTCTCCCATTTATGATTTTCAGCAAAGGTTGGTGAGAGGAGTAAATAGGAGGGAGAAAGGAGGTAGAAGAAGAAGAAGAAGAAGAAGAAGAAGAAGAAGAAGAAGAGTAGGAAGAAGGCTTTCCCCTTGGATTTTACCTTCTTCATCGTCAGAATAGTGTTCAGTGTCTTGGGATCTACGTTTTGAGGTAAGTAACGCCCTAACCCGATGGATTGTGATGAAACCCTCATGTGTATGGTCAAATCAAAGTAACAATGGAACCCATGTGTGATTTCCTCGAAGGATCTTGGAATGGAAACAAAGACTTGAGAATTATTGAAGTGATATTTTGAGTTTTGGAAAGAGGATCTCAAGTTTGGGGTTTTCTTGAGCCAAGGCATGATTTTGTCCCCAAAATCTTGATGATGAGTTAGATCCATGGAATAATCAAGTATATGAGGCTTAGAATGTGTGGAAAATGAGGTGGGAGCAACCCCCCTTGGATCTGAAGAGGTGAAATGAAGAAAGGAAGGAAAACAACCGCAGAATATAGTGGATAGCACCGACGGGTGGTCACACCTACCAATGTGACCCCCCAGTCTTGCATAGGCTTCTGGATTTACCAGTGGGTAGGATCGGCAGGTGCCACACCTACTAGTGTGACCCCCAGTCTTGCATGGGCTTCTGGCCCAACCGGTGGGTAGGACCGACGGGTGCCACACCTAACAGTGTGACCTAGGGATCTTCTCTGGGTCAATCGATGAGTAAGATCAATGGGTGCCTGACCCGCCGGTGTGACCTACTAGTCTCTCCAATGCCTCTGGGCCTACTGCTGGGTATAACTGACAGGTGCCAAACCTACCAGTATAACCTGCCAGTCTGGGTAGTTTGCACAGGTGGGTTCTCCTACTCACCTCTATGATCCACCTGTAGCCTAAATGAGCTCCAATGGAACTCAAACTCATCGATAACCTTCTTCTTGCTATTAAATGTGTCATGACTATATCTTACATCATTTACAGTCCCAAATTGAAAATATTTCTAAACTCCTTATCTGTGCTAGGCTTCAAAAAACTCATCTTCCCGCGTTGGATCTTACCCATACCGTGCGTGCATACTATTATACGAAAATAAGTAAGTGGAGAGAGGACTTTGATCTTTTCAGAGTATTTTTGGCATCCTATACATTAATAGACTATATTGACATTTCGATTGCCATTCCCATGCATATGCTTGATGTATGAATGATGCATTTAGAACTGAACATGTTGTATCTTAAATTCTATATGCTTGTTACTTGCTTGGAATCTTAAGAATGGGTTTATCATATGATGGAATATGGTGATGATTTTCTGAACATGTGTGGCTTTTTCTAAAATAGATACCGTAGTCGACTTGGAAATGAATGCACTGTTATACCGTGGAATGGGACATAGAACTACTATGCAGTCGTACTATCTCATATAGGAGTATGTGATTATGATATCATATTCCCTCGTACTACGACCCTTCCCAACAGGAGTTTATGTGTTGGGTTATCATTGCGGGGAAGCGTCAGTCGCGAACCGTCGTGGTGGTTAGAAGTATGCCTAGCTGATCATTAGGACAGTTAGAAACCTTGATGATATATTCAGAGGGTCAATCGTATTACTTTTAATTTCTGTTGTGGTTCGGTCACGATTTACTTTTCTACTATGGTTCGGTCATGATTTATATTTCTATTGTGGTTCAACCACGATTTACTTTTTAAAGGGCTCACGGCTAGCCTTCTTCTACAACCCTATGGGTGTATTACGGGATGGAGAACGCATCTCGTACCCGAGGCATACGCGCACTGTGGTTGTGAGTAGCATGTAACCTATGACCTAGTAATGATTGCTTAGGTGAATTAGGTTTAAAATGAATCTCATGAATATAGTATCATTTGATTTGTAATTACTTGTGTGCGTCTTTCTTTCCATTTACTGAGCTAGTGAGCTCACCCTTTATGTAAATAGATTTTTAGATGATTTTGTAGGCTATTCAATAGAGGAACCCGTGCCGGGTCCCACTGACGAACCCCAGTGGGGGATTGGTGGGCCCTTGAAGGATTCGACCACGGGCATGGATGTCTGTGCAAAAGTTGTGTTGCAGGGCAACAGTAGTTGATTCTCCGTGCTGGACTCTTTTTTATTCTCTTAGTATATTTCCTCTTTTGTACTCTTGATAATTAAATTGTTATTTCTTGTGTAAATATCATGCCTACGGGTCCACTTATAAATACTTTATATATAACAATTTGGGTATCAAGAGTATACAAGGAATTACAGGTATTCATATATGATAAGACTTCCACTGTATTATATTAATTATATCCCATGATTACTTATACTTGTTGTGTTGTGGTTACTGTATCAGATGATTCTGGTGGTTTTGGGTTACCCAGAGGGGACTCGATCACCGGCTTGGTTCTATGTGAACGGGGCATGATAGAATGGCTATCGGGAAGCCCTATTTTTGTTGTTGTAAACAAACTCAAGCGGCTTAAAGGGGCATTAAGGAGCTGGGCGAGATCTTCTTTCCCCCTCTTGAAAGGGTGCTGGAAGAGACTAAGCATAATTTATCTCAAGTGCAGGATTAGATTGAGAGTGACGGGATGAATGACCATCTCTTTGCTTTAGAGGCTGATGTGAAGACTGCCCTAGTAAAGGCCCTGGAATCTCATAAAAAATTTTGGGCAGAAAAGGTGAAAATCAGATGGTTGAAATCTGGTGATAGAAATTCAAAATTCTTCCATCTTTTAGCTAAAATGAGGAGAAATAAGAATACAATAAGATCGCTCAATACACAGGACGGATCTATTGTGGAAGGGCAAAGATAGTTGGGTGACTTTATTGCTGATTTTTATGAAAGTTTTCATAAGGTTGTCCCAACCGTGGAGCATATGGAGTTGCTGAATAGCATCCCAATGGTTGTTGATCAAGCTGACTGCTACCGCCTAGACGCTATTCCTAGTGATGCAGAGATAAAGAGAGCGATGTGGGAACTTGACCCGGATAGTTCACCGGGTCCAGACGGGTTCTCTGGAGCCTTTCTTCAGGAGATGCTGGCATATTGTGGACAGAAAGGTGTATAATGCTTTGAGGCACTTCTTCAGTTCTAGTAGCATGCCTCAGGGGTTGAATAATAATTTCCTTGTCCTGATTCCTAAGGTGGATGGTGTTGAGTCGCTAGACAAATTTCAGCCCCTTTGTATGGGTAACTTTTTTTACAAAATTATTTCGAAGGTGATGGCTCTACGTTTAGAGACCTCCTCCCTTAGATGATACCTGAAAAGCAGGGAGCCTTCCCGAAGGGAAAACTGAACCATGATAACAACAGCGTGGCATCAAAGTTGGCGAATTTGATGTTTTCTATTGTTAAAGGAGGAGGGTTTGGGCTGAAAATAGACATCAAGAAAGCCTATGACACGATCTCCTACTCTTTTATTTTTCAGGTTCTGTGTAGATTTTGATTTTCAGAGAAGTGGATCTGTTGGCTTCATCAGATTTTGGTATCTTCTAAGATATCAGTCTTTGTCAAAAGAGGACCACGGGGGTTCTTTGGAGTGGAGCGGCCTGAGACAAGGAGATGATATCTCCTATGTTGTTTATATTAGCAAAGGAAGTGCTATCCAGGGGGCTATCGAGGCTGGTCCTGACCAAAAAAGTTGAAGCCGGTCCATGGCCCTAGAGGAATTGCTACACCTGGTCATATTCTCTTTGCAGATGACATTTTCATCTTCAACAATGCATCCCAGAGGTATGTTAGTAATTTAAAAAAAATTCTCATAAAGTATCAGTAGTTCTCAGGGCAATGTATAAACTTTGAGACGAGTAAGCTCTTCCTTGGGAGAATCGCTCCAGCTAGAAAGCAGACCATTTCAGATATTTTGGGGATTCAGAGCTGCAATTTCCTCCTAAATATTTGGAGTTGAAATCTTTAAGGGAAGAGTGAAGAAGGAAGCTTGGTTGCCTGTCATGGACAAGGTAAAGGGGCGATTAGTGGGGTGGAAAGGAAAGCTTCTATCAATGGCAGGGAGGGTGGAACTGGTTCGATCTGTCATTGCCAGCATCCCTAATCATAGTTTTGCAGTGTATTGGTGGCCTTCCTCTCTCCTTGCCACCATGGAGAGATGGATGAGAAACTGGACAGGGGACGTGGATTCCACAAGATCTATCACGGTGAAGTGGGACACCTTATGCAAACCCAAAGAGGAAGGGGGTCTGGGAATCAGGAAACTCAGGGATTCGAATAAGGCTATGCTAAGAAAACTAGTTTGGAGAATCAAGCAAGGAAAATCAGCTGCCAGCTCTTTCGCTAGAGCCAAATTTGTCAAGAAGGAAGGAAAACTGCTCAAAGGAGGGCAGTCTTCATCCATAGCTTTGGGCATTAGAAAGAAGTGGGACTTTATGGAAGAGAATGAGAGATAGATTATTGGAAATGGGAATTTGGTATATTTCTGGAAGGACAAGTGGTGGGGTCCCAAAGAGGTGTTGGATGAGGCTCAGTATGCTGATCTATCTTCGCTTAGCACTAATGCCAAAGTGAGTAATTTATCAAAAACGGTGAATGGGCTCTACCAGAGGTGTCTGTTGATCTCTTAAGAAACATTTTCAAAGCTATAAAGGAGGTAAACCTTCCCCCTGGCCAGATGGAAGATAGTGTGTTTGGAAGCTGATGCCTTTGGGCTCCTTTTCCACGGCCTTAGCATGGGAGGAGATTAGAGACAAGGCCGCAGTGGTCTCTTGGAGCACATTGATATGGCACAAAGGGATTTCCCCTAGATACTCTACCTTTGAATGGCGTATTACTCACAAAAGGCTGCCCACGAATGATATAGTTACAAGGAAAGGGGTTCAGCTTGCTTCAATATGTTCTTTATGTAATCAAGCTGAAGATGGTATCAATCATATTTTCCTTAGCTACGAGTATTTGGTTAGCATATGGAAAAAGTTCACTTCCTAGTTTGAAGTTGTTTGTCCTATGCACCAGTCAATTGATGGGTCGCTCTCATTGTGGAAGAATAAGGCTTATGGCCTAAACCTAAAGAACATCTTGTTAATGGGCTTTTCCTTTATTACAACAAACGTCTGGTGGAAGGAACAGAAGATGCCATGAGGAGAAGTATAGGTCTGTTGATCATATGCTTGATTTTATTCACCAGGAGCTAGTCATTTGCTTGGGAAGCTCAAAGGGAGAGGTGACGGCCGTTACGGATGTACTGTGCTGCAGGAAGTTGGGTCTTTCTATTGGAACCCCAGCACCTCTCCCCCTTGGAAGTGCACTGGTGCAAGCCTCCGCTGAACTAGATGAAAGTTAGCGTTGATGGTAGCTCCCTGGGCAATCTAGGGAGGGCAAGGGTAGGGGGTATAGCTCGCGACAGTGAAGGTCAAATGTACAACTCTTTCAGTATTTTCCTGGGTATCAAGGAAATTTATGAGGCTGAATTTGAGGGGGTCATGAAAGGATTTTTTTTGGCCAAGAACTCCAATGCAAGGGGGTTGTGGATTGAATCTGATTTGGCAGCGGTGGTGTATGCAGTGTAGAAGAATCAAATCCCTTGGTTTGCTCTTCAGAAATGGGTTTTTGTTCTTCCCTTGTTGGCATCTTTCCCCTGGAAGATCTCACACTGTTTCCGTGAAGCTAATATAGTAGCTAACTATCTTGCTAAAAGGGCTTGAAATTAGGGCCTCTTTGATTACTTGGTATCCTTTTCGAGTCATATTCTGCTGGATTTGGAGGATGATGCAATGGACAGGCATCGTTTCAGATTCTGCTAGGGCGTTCCTTGCTATCTCTGCTAATGGCCATGCCGAAGGTGGAGCTTTCAAGTTGCTCTAGTGGTTTCGGCCTGGTTCTTGCTTTTTGTTATTTGATGTATTCCCCATTTTTCATTTAATAAAATTATCTTTTAGCAAAAAAAAAAATGAAGATGAGAGTTTGATGGAAACATAAATAGAATGTGAAATGAGATAACTATAATGATTTGGCTTGACCCTCAACACTTAACTGGGGTTCCCATCAACTAGTTTGGTGACCGTATTCAATATGATGCAAGATCAGATCACCAAGCTCTTACCCAATCCATTATAGTTTATGGAATTGAGACTTTGGTCCAGCTATATCAACTGATCTCTTAGAAGTGTTGTCTCCATTCTTTTCTATTCGGTGGCTAGATGCAAAGGATATAGATAGATTTATTTGCGAGGGCTACCCCTCAGGAGCCTTCTCTTCCAAGTTGGCTTGGAATGATAACAGCAACATAGGATAAAAGTTGGATAGGCCCATATAGCAATCTGGTTTATGGTTAATATTCCTCGACACTAGTTCCATTTGTGGTGATGCTTGGTTGATGCTCTACCCACAACAGATCAACTTCTCAAGAGAACAATTTTCGTATTGCCATTTTGTTGCTTTTTGTTGGGCAGGTTCGGAAAGCAGGGACCAACTTTTCTTCCAATGCTCTTTGAATAGAAAGACTTGGTGTGATATATTGAGTGACTGCTATCCTAACTAACTCCCATCTTCTCATGCATTTTTTAGAAGCAGAGTGGGCAGCAAAGACCTTTGTATGAAAAGCATTGGAGGAATGAGGAAGTTAACCTTCTATGCTACTGGAAAAAATTTTGCTGCTGCCCAGGTTGCAGCCAAGTATCTGCAACCCCATGGTAACAACCAAGGGAATGGAGGTGAAGGTTCGAAAATACCTATCTAGGGCGAATTTATACCCCCACACCCCTGAGATTCCATTGCCCGATTGGTACCAAGGGTTGCAGCTACTTGGCTGCATGTATGTATCAAATTTGGACTGAGAAAGTTTTCAGAAAATTTCGCAATATAATAAGGATTCATCCTCTTTTTGTGATAGAAATCCGTGTCGATGTTCTTAACCAATGCAAAGTTGTAAATTTCAAAGGAGAAGATACTTCCTCTAATGCATTCCTTATCCGTAGTTGGGGGCTCTTATATTTTATGGAACCGGAACTGACCATCTTCATTATTGTGTTTGAGACTGTGATCCTTCACTTCAGATTGTTTGCCTTGCTTGTTTTTTGCTTCTCTAGTGTGCCTCTTTAGGCTTGGTTGTTTCAAAGGATCCTAGTCTCCAAGAGATCTTTGGTGTCCAAGCCCTTATATATTCCTCCTCTCCCTCTTTTTCTCGCTTTCTAATGAAGTTGGTATCTATTGAAAAAAATGTTAAATATGTCCTACATGAAAAAACATCATTTTTCTAGAAAACTTGGTGGTGAGATGATTAGGTTCAAACAATCAATAAGGCTAAGAAAGCTAGTTTTAACACAAGACAAAGGACCAAGGATGTAGAGGATCTAAAAAGAGTAAATTTCCCTGAAATGAAGCTAAGAAGATTATGGAAAGAAAAAAAAAAAAATGGCAAAAAAGATATGAAGATTTTTATAAAAATTTTAGCACAAAGAAAGAGGAAAATTTTTATCTATAAGATAGCTAAAATGAGAGAAATGAAGGGTAAAGATTTCGACCATTTTAGTTGTATTAAAAGTAAAAAATGGTTATGTACTACTAAGTGATGAGGACATTAAGGAAGATGGAAAGATTGTTTTCAAAATCAAATTTTGAATCCAAAATATAAAAAGGAAAAGGGAAATATGAATGTGGATTCAAATTTTGTATCCCATGTGGCCCGGTTTGAAGTGAGAGAGATTGTTGGGTATAGGGTGATTGTTCGGAAATTTCCTCTTTGATTGGAAAAGGATATTGCTATAGTTTCTGATGAGTGATGGAAGGGAGCCTATTTAGAGGAATCAGTTGTAAATGAGAGGTTTCCATAAGGTGGTACGGTTGCTTATTAGGGATTTAAATCATATCCAATAGATTTAGTAGAGGATATTTCTTTAAATAAGGAGACTAAAGCCAAATAGGGGGCTAAAAACAGAGAAGAAAAAGTATCCTCCATCTAATGACCGCTTTGATTTGGGGCTTGGAGTTCAGAGGGAAGCAACATTATTTTTACTTTACCCTGCCTTTCAAAGCCTCCATTGGATGTGTCCCTTGAGACTGACATCTCCTATGTCACCTCTTCAAAAGAGATCATCAAAACTTTACCTTAAGAAACTACAATGGATCCAAGCAAAAAATTTTCCTTCCTCCATATTACTGAGTGGCCTCCTTCCTCTTTTGCATGCTCCCGCCAAGATTAGTATGATTGTCCTAAAGATTCTGATGTTTTAAAAGGCTATAATATTTTTACAGCGAGACAGAGTCATCGCTATTAGGTTCTCCACGTATTATCTGAGATCTGCTAACCTGAAAACATATTGTTTTCTCATAGAATCTTTCTTGGTCTTTATTTTATCTATGTTCTTCTCCATGTTTAGGCCACTTAGCTATTCTGTTGTATTTATCTTTTTCTTTTAATATTTTGTTTTTCATTCACCAGAAAAAAAAAATATGAAAATCTGTTTAACTAGATGGATTGAGCTACCTGACCTTCCCAGGACCGTAAAATTGACCCATCCTCAAACCAACAGTTCGATTTGTCCCCATTGGGTGGTCATGGGATCCATTTTTTTTTTTTTTTTTTTTTTT
>NC_056569.1:16376639-16393095 GCF_013358625.1 Macadamia integrifolia
AAAAAAAAAAAAAAAATTTCCCGATAAAAATCTGAAATTTTAAAATACCATTTTTTCGTTTAAAAACTGCGTTTTGACACAGAAACTGAAATTTTCGTTTTTGAAACGAAACGGCGTTTCTGGAACAGAAACGATACCAAACGGGCCCTAAGTGATGAGGACATTAAGGAAGATGGAAAGATTGTTTTCAAAATCAAATTTTGAATCCAAAATATAAAAAAGGAAAAGGGAAATATGAATGTGGATTCAAATTTTGTATCCCATGTGGCCCGGTTTGAAGTGAGAGAGATTGTTGGGTATAGGGTGATTGTTCGGAAATTTCCTCTTTGATTGGAAAAGGATATTGCTATAGTTTCTGATGAGTGATGGAAGGGAGCCTACTTGGAGGAATCAATTGTAAACGAGGGGTTTCTATAAGGTGGTACGGTTTCTTATTAGGGATTTAAATCATATCCAATAGATTTAGTAGAGGATATTTCTTTAAATAAGGAGACTAAAGCTAAATAGGGGGCTAAAAACAGAGAAGAAGAAGTATCCTCCATCTAATGACCGCTTTGATTTGGGGCTTGGAGTTCAGAGGGAAGCAACATTATTTTTACTTTACCCTGCCTTTAAAAGCCTCCATTGGATGTGTCCCTTGAGACTGACATCTCCTATGTCACCTCTTCAAAAGAGATCATCAAAACTTTACCTTGAGAAACTACAATGGATCCAAGCAAAAAATTTTCCTTCCTCCATATTTCTGAGTGGCCTCCTTCATCGTTTGCATGCTCCCACCAAGATTAGTATGATTGTCCTAAAGATTCTGATGTTTTAAAAGGCTATAATATTTTTACAGCGAGACAGAGTCATCGCTATTAGGTTCTCCACGTATTATCTGAGATCTGCTACCTTGAAAACATATTGTTTTCTCATAGAATCTTTCTTGGTCTTTATTTTATCTATGTTCTTCTCCATGTTTAGGACACTTAGCTATTCTGTTGTATTTATCTTTTTCTTTTAATATTTTGTTTTTCATTCACCAGAAAAATAAATATGAAAATCTGTTTAACTAGATGGATTGAGCTACCTGACCTTCCCAGGACCGTAAAATTGACCCATCCTCAAACCAACAGTTCGATTTGTCCCCATTGGGTGGTCGTGGGATCTTTTTTTTTTTTTTTTTTTTTTTTTATGGGTCTAAACCCTAATCTATGTAGCGACTCCCAATTTAATTAATCTCTTTCTTCTTCCTAAAAAATAGATGAGTTGGAAGACACGTGATATATTCCCACCATCGCCTATTCTCACACACTTCTTCTTCTTCGATTACTACTACTTTGATTAAAAAAAAAAAAGGCTTGTACATCATGAGTTGGAGGACAGGTTGTTCTATAGACAACCCTTATCCAATTGTTGTTGAGTGAAAGAAAGAATTTTCACATTGGTTGAAACTGGAACAGAAAAGGACTTAAAAGTTAGGTTTTCTTTCAGGAGTATACAGAGGAATAATTGTATTGACCTTATATCTTGATGTGGAAGAAAAGTGTACAATATTAAAGGAAGAAAATTAGAGGTACATGGGATTTCAATAGTAGATAATGCATGTGTATTCCCTAGGTCTAGGTACGAATTTTTTTTTTTTGGGGAAAATTTCTATCACACTTCTATGCTTACGGTAAATTTACTATATCTCTCTCTCTCTCTCTCTCTCAATATTCATTTTTTTTATTATTTTAATTTCTATTATTCAATCCATTTTTTTTTTTTTTGAAACCTCGACTGGAAAAACTTTAGTTGCTACTGGGTGTAGCTACTGACAGCCAAAGAAATAGAATAATTCACTTCCCCCCAGGGTTCATAAATACCCTCCTAGGCTATAGTATTTTCCAAAATACCTTTTTAGATTCTATTTCTTTGGCTGCCACAGGGGTTGGCTGCAACCCGAGAAGCAGCTAAATTTCGTCCACCTTGACCACCTTCTTCTTCTTCTACGGTTGAAGTGGACAGGAAAAGGCAATCGCATCACCCCCCCCCCCTTTCATCCCTCCCCAACCCTCCCCTCACCCACTCTCACCTTACCCCTACCTCACACCCCACTCTCCCCTGCACTGATGATTGGTCTGTCTCTTTGGCCCAAAATGTTTCATGGGGAGTTTGATGGGGTGGGATAGTTGTACAAACTATACCACCTCAACAAGATTTGAATTGTTTGTTTAACAGGGGTGGGATTCGGGGAAACATGGCAACTTTTCCTGTCGGTTCATGTGGACATTATTTTCTCCCACCCCAACCCTCACTAAATTTTGGTGGGACTTTGATGCAGACTTTGGCAAAAATCTCGGAGCAAATAAGAGACTCAGTCCTTGACAATGTCTTTTTCTGATTGCAGCTACCTGAACTAAGGACCATAGCTCTAGCAGCAATGGGCAATGGGAGAGTGAAGGAATTGGAGCTCCATTCCTTATTGCTCGAAAAGCTTGGGTGATTCTTTCTTGCATAACCCATGTTGTAATAAGACAAGATCAATCACTTTGAACAACTGCCGTGCAGTCAGGCAGACTCGCCTGCATCTCCCCTCACTCCTATATCCCATGGTCATTTGCATCTTCTCTTGCATTGGCTGTGGGCCTGTGGTGATGTTTGGAATGACTCCTTTTCAGCACAAATGTGGTTGGACCTAGGTGCTGAGCAGTATTCCCCAAAATAGGAGAGGCTTCCCATCATTCCCACCTCTAGAGAGAACAAAGATAGATACAGCATTCCCAGAGAAAACCCATTTGCCAGAAGCTCAGCGGGCTGCAATCATAAAAATAAATAAATAAATGCAAGAAACTAAATGATGATAAGATGAGCTCTAGTCCTCACATTCATTGCAGACATTCATTCGGCTCAATTCTTCAGCGGGCTGCAATTATTTAAAAAATTAATAAATAAAATAATATATATATATATATATATATTGAAAAAGAAGATGATGTTGATGTGCAATCGATGCAACTGCCATGGATCTCTCACTCAATTTTTCAGATTATTTGCCCTAGATCTCATTCTTTCCTTCTTCTTTTTTCCCTCTCTCCATCTCTCTCATTCATCCAAACAAATATGGGGTTGAGAACTTTTTATCTTTTCTAAACCAATTAAATGTAGCTGGGGTGGGAAAGAATAATTTTACCTCATCTTTACTTCCTCTGTTTTTTCATCACACTAACATGTGGGTTCCATATTAACAATATTTCCACCTCCAACTTCTCTCTAAACAAACTGACCCTTTCAAAAAGGTATTCACTAAGTATTCGGAACAGAAAACTTCCTCTCTAAAACCACTTTTTGTTGTAGTGTTCAGAGATCAGATCTACCCATTAACCGATGAACTGTAACTCTAAAGCCTCATAAAAACAGAAAAACGGAAGAAGAAAAGAATGATGGCATCACAGTATCATTCCAATAATGCCACATTTTATGCTATTTCGTGTTTTGACTACTCAATTGAGTCATTCAGCATATCTAGAAAACTAAGCCTCCCCTCTTTCCGCTTCTTCCTTTCTCGCCCATCAGTTGCTGAAAACTCCAGCCAAGACAATTGCAGCAACGGGAGGGCGACTTACCACTCTTCTTTTCCGGTGAGTTATCATCTTAGTCTATTGAGTTGGGCAGCTTGAACTCCGACTACATGGAGGCCGCAACTCGCAATCCCTTTTGTTTCGAGCTACCACTCGTCATTTGAAGCCAAAGAATACGACCTCTCAAGGCTCTCTACTACCGTGAGGAACTCCTGTGAGCGATCCCAATAAGAAGGTTGTGCATAATCGCAGATTTCATAAGCATTTCAAAGAAACCCCTACGAGATTAGAGCCCTCAAAAATTTGGCCTTCTAGATACAATAGGTACGTGGTCAGATTGAAGAACGAAACCAATTGAGGAGGCAGAGGAAGATAAATGGAAAATTAAAGGTGTCAAAGTATTCAAGGAAAACAAACAGTTGTCGTTCAGTAACTATGTTTCTAATATCTCATATAACAATGTTTTTGATATCCCATTTTAGTGTTTATCAGCTGCCGATTATTTCAGTTCATTGAATCTACAATTTACCTCAAATAATTAGTTTTGAGATGGTAATTCCATGAACACTAGGTTAGTCTAGTGGTGACAGATTTGTCTTGAAGAGCTTGCCATTGCCAACAACAGAAATGAGGTTATTGTTTTATTTGTTGTTTCTTAAGGTGTTCGGGTGGGGGTTAAATTTAGGGCCTGTTTGATAACGTTTCAAGAAACGCGTTTCTTTCGTTTCTGTGTCAAGAAACGGCAGAAACAGAACAAAAAGTGTATGATAAAATTGTTTCCTTTCACTTGTTTTTAGAAATTGAAATTGAAATTTCTACCTATTTATGTTTCTATTTTTAGAAACGAAAATTTATGTTTCTGGCGTTTCTTGAAAAAACGTTATCAAATGGGCTCTTAGATTCTAAATGAGAACATCTGCTTGATGTTGTTATTGTTTGATTTGTTGTTTTTCAAGGCGTTGGAGTGGGGTTTAAACTTAATTAATATTAGATGTAAAAGTCCATAAGAATGAAAAATGATTCCAAATTGGATTTAAAGGTGTTCACAAAAGTATGGAATTGAATATTAGAATTTAATTGCAAATAATCAATTTTAGTTCATTATACTATAATAAACCTGTATTTTTGGTCCTAGAATGTTACAAAGCAATCGTATTAAACACGTATTATATCATTTCCGTACGCATTTTATTACGACAGATTTTTTCAAAGTATTGTTACCGTATGATCCATTTAATTGTCATACATATTCATTCTTGTATTATTGTCCTTCCCCAGCTTACTATGGTTACGGTTGTTCACTGAGACGTATGGAAAGAAGGTAAAGTTGATGCTCCCATTGAATATAGAGAAGGTTGGGAGTTGCACAAGGTTGCTTTCTTGTTTGCAAGAGAAGGTTTAGAATTAAAAATTGGATTAAATAATAAAACTAGCTAGTTTGAATAATAAAAATAATTAAATAATAAAAGATAGCTGTGTATCAAGATCGAAAATGTCAAGATCAGGGATCAGTTCTTTCTTCTCCAGAGAGGGAAGCCTATAATTGGTTTATGAGACAAAGTATACACTTTCATGTAATGATTGTCAACTTTTTATTAGATTTAGTTTATAAAGTATGAAATAACCAGGCCAAACATTATTGTCGGACATTTACTTTTTTCAAACATCGCAAGACATCTATTCTGCCACGTGACTTGATATTGTGTCTATTTCAATTATTGGATAAAGAAGATATGATCTAGATTAATCATGTGTCAAATTTTGAAGTCTAATTTAATCAAATACTCCCAATGGATTAGCATACATCTTAGTATTCTAGCCAATACTATACATTCTCACAACTTTGGGCAGGAATAGACAGTTTAGATAGGATAAGCCATGAAAATAACGGCTCAGATCTATTTTGTGACCTCCAAAAACATCACAAACCCTGTGACTCCAATAGCTACACTAAAAACCAAGCATTGACTAATATTTAATGTTCACCCCGTTTTAATGAATTAATCTTCCTTTGTATCTCACTAAGAGTAAAACTTAGCATTAGATGCACCATTTGTAGACCTTGGAGTTGACTTAGTTATCGATGAACCCCGCTCTGTTTCTCTCAAAAAATTCCCTGAGGAAGATTTATCTGTCTCCTTTCTGTTATTAACGAAAAAGGCAGGTGATGATGGTACCGGCAGACTGATGGATGAGCTACTGAACATGAGATTAACTGATTCCATGGTGGGTCTGTCAGCAACATCTTCTTAAACACATAGCAATCCAATGTGAATGCAGCGCTGTACTTCGTTTATTAAACATTTCCCTCTCAAAGTTGTATCTATCAACTCCAAGGCCATGTTTCCCCTCTAATGTCTCCATGCCTACAAGAATTCCACAACATAAGCATACAAAATCAGAGATAGATTTTCCATTTTGCATGAGTCAAGAATGATAATAACTAGTACACTCATGAATTGTACTATACTGCAATGGGTTGGATCAGTTCATGTTCAAGTATGTTCAAGTGTAGGTTAGTTTCATCTCATAATGGAATAATCCAAACTCAAACCCACTGATGCCAAAGTGTTTGGCAGCTCTAGAGGCACTGCAACGAGCTTCTGAAATGGGCTTTACTCATGTACACATGACACATGGTGTCAAGAATCAGTATCAGATCAGCTGATACCATTTCCATCCTATTTAGCTCATCCAATCCTCGTACGAAAAAACTCTAAATGCCTAGAATATACTGATTCCAGGGCTGATCTAGACCAATTCCGATCCAGATCCCAATTATGTGTTTTGAATCCCTGCCTTTACACCTTGAAGGGGACTCAACAACTGCTATACATTTTCTTTTACACCTTGTCGTACTAAACTCTTGTTACTTCGGTATCATTCTACATCAACAGTGACGCAGATTAATAATCAAAATAGGCTTGTTTTATTAGGAATAAGCCTAGGGTTGGAATGCTTATGTATTGGGCATTCATTCCATGTGGTTTGGAGTGTATTGAGCCACTTTTATGGGTCTAAAAGAGGAGCTCTAAGATCGAGTACAGGATTACTAGTTAGTTTCCTCTTTTTATTAGTTTCCTTTTTAGTTGAGCTTTGATGGGGTTATTTGGTTTCTAATTTCAGTACCTAGTTAATTTCTAATTTCTTATTTCCTACTTTCTATTTTTAATTTTAGTAACTATAGGTCTTGTATTTATTTAGTTTCCTATTTCAATTTTTGGAAACTAAAGGTAGTTTCTATTTCTTGTAATCACCCCATCATTGTTTATAAATAAAGGAGAGAGCTCCCATTAAGCCCCACAATTGATTAATGAAAAAAAAAAATCTTGCTGCTATGTCTCTGTCGGGATTGCTGCGTGTTTGATCACAGTGGAAGGGAGTGGTGTTTGATCCATTCGACTCCTTGATGTGGAAAACCCGGAAGGATCTACTACAAGTGTTTTCTTCTTCTCAAGTTTTTATTTTTAAGCATCTAATACTGTTCAGAATACCAGGTATTTACATTCTAATTTTCTGCCTATAATTTCTCTAAGAGTACAATCTGTCCTTACTGTTGAGTCAGATCCAGCCATTGGTTTGACCTAAATTTCTGGTCGATAGTTTCTCTCTACCCCACTAAGGATCGATCCACTTTTTGACTGATTCTGTGCAGTCATTAAAGAGTTATTACAAATCACAAGAATTTTGTCTTTTACTGATCTGCTAGAACCAGAACTGAAATTGATTGGCCTGGGGTAATTCCTACTGTGGTTTCAGGTTGTGAAACATTATTTAACAGTTGTTTGATCCTATCTGAACTATTATCAACCCCTGGTTTATATTTATCTGATTGGTACTATTATGTCCTAATCGATACTAGATATTTAAATCGATCGTCTGCTGAATTGTTTATATTCTGTTGGTCTGATTTGCTGGTGTGTAGGGAATGGTTGTGGTTGTTCTCTGGTTGAAAGTTCCTATAATTGAGACTTAGTTAGTCCCCTATTCTAGTCTACATTAAGTGGTATCAGAGCATAGCTTAGAACCACCCTCCCACTGATTATGTGAAATCCTTAACTTCTATTATGGAGATGCTACAGACTTTACGGCTGAACAACAGGCTCTTGGTGCAAGGATATTGGTTGTGGAGACTCAACAACAACCACCTACTCATGATACCTATGTACCACTTGAAGTGGAAGCCCTACAAATCCAATTGCTCAGTTGGCTAACAGGAGATATAACCCTAATCTAAGAGCACCATAGAGGGTTCCTGTAATGCAACCTACTTTTGAAGAATACATAAGGGGTTACTTTGAAACTGAACGTCTCATATACCAAAGGTACTCGGGAGATTCAAAAAAGGTCAAACTTGATCTGAAGGAGTCTGATGGTAGATATGACCCCCAATTGTTCTATGATTGGGTAGCTACTTTGGATGACTATTTTGACTACTATGACCTACTTGAGGAACGGAAGATTAAACTAGCTCGTGCTAAGCTAGTTGAGGTTGCTCGTGATTGGTGAAAAACCTATGAGCAAGAGTTTGAAGACCGTGATAGAGAGCCTACTACTCTACTACTTGGGGAGGAGATGAAGCTTGAACTATCTGACAAATACTTGCCACGTAACTTCAGAGCTCGCATACAAGATTAGTTGAATTCTCTTCGTCAAAGGACTATGACTGTTGTAGAGTATATGAAAAGATTTGATGTACTTTATTCTCGTACAGGCATAAGGGAGAATGAGAGGTAATTACTATCTCGGTTTCGATTGGGATTGTGAGCTGAAATCAATAGGGGAATTAGTGCCATTGATGTGTACTCAGTGAGGGATTGCTTTGGCAAGGCCCTACGAACAAAGGAGCTCATATCACTGACAGGTAAAAGGTTTGGTTATCAAGCTGGAGAGGTCACGAAGAATTTTCCAACCACTAAACCTGATAGTTCAACACCTCCAAAGGCAGCCTTTCCTCCACTGGCTAATTACAAAGGAAAAAGCACCTATGATAGGTAACAACAAAGTATAGTGTTTTCACTGCCAAGAGGTAGGACACTTTGCTAAGTCTTGCCCACATATGCAGGAGGTTAATGCAGTAGCTGGAATTGAAGAACCCAATGGGGAAGATGAGTCAGCTCTTTATCCATACCCCTTGGAAGACGGTGATGATGATGGTAGGTATGACTATGACCAGAAAGATACTAATGATGATGGCACTTATGGTATTCATGTGATTAGTAATGTCTTGGTGGCTGAAACCATGGAAAAAGGCTCCACTGAAGGATTCTTATTGAAGAGAGCATAGTAGACAAGACTAAAACTGTGGAAGATGAGGTAGTAATTGAAAGTACTCCACAACAAGTCTATGAGATTCAAAATGGGAAGGAAGAGTTTGTTCCCATCCTTGATGAGAAGATTACCAACATTGACAACTCTATGCACATGACATTCATAGCTGGTATTGATTCAGAGGTTGAGCATATAGAGTTTGTTACGCCATCATGGTTCTTTGAAGAGAAAACTCCACGCCTTGAAGACTACCTTCCAAAAGTCTACAAGCAACCTAAATTTTGTTTGGGAACTATTACGGCTGCTATTCACATGTTGTTCCCACTTCATCACTGCAAATTTTGAGGACGAAGTTTTTCAAGATGGGGAGAGTTGATGCAGATTAATAAGCAAAATATGCTTGTTTTATTAGGAATAAGCCTAGGTTGGGTTGTATATGTATTGGGCCTTCAATCCATGTGGTTTGGAATGTATTGGACCACTTTTATGGGTCTAAAAGAGAGGCTGTAAGATTCACTACATGATTTCTAATTAGTTTCCTTTTTAGTTGGGCTTTGATGGGGTTATTTAGTTTCTAATTTCAGTACTTAGTTAGTTACTAATTTCTTATTTCCTACTTTCTACTTTTAATTTTAGTAACTAGAGGTCTTGTATTTATTTAGTTTCCTATTTCAGTTTTTGGAAACTAAAGGTAGTTTCTATTTCTTGTAATCACCCTATCATTATTATATATAAAGGAGATGGCTCCCACTAAGCCCCACGATTGATGAATGAAAAAAAAAAAGCTTGCTGCTATGTCTCTGTTGGGACTGCTGTGTGTTTGATCATAGTGGAAGGGAGTGATGTTTGATCCATTCAACTCCTTGCAGTGGAAAGCCTGGGAGGATCTGCTACAAGTGTTTTCTTCTTCTCAAAGTTTTGTTTTTAAGCATCTAATACTGTTCAGAATACCAGGTATTTACATTCTAATTTTCTGCCCAGAATTTCTATAAGAGTACAATCGGTCCTTGCTATTGAGTTAGATCCAGCCATGGGTTTGACCTAAATTTCTGGTCGATAAATCCTCTCTACCCCACTAAGGATCTATCCACTTTTTGACTGATTCTATCTAGTCATTAAAGAGTTATTACAAATCACCAGAATTTTGTCTTTTACTGATCTGTCAGAACCAAAACTGAAATCGATTGACCTGGGGTAATTCCTACTGTGGTTTCACGTTGTGAAACATTATTTAATAGTTGTTTGATCCTATTTGAACTGTTATCAGCCCCTGGTTTATATTTATCAGATTGGTACTGTTCTATCCTAATCAATACTAGATATTGAAATCGATAGTCTGTTGAATTGTTTTTGTTCTGTTGGTCTGATTTGCTGGTGTGTTGGGATTGGTTGTGGTTGTTCTTTGGTTAAAAGTTCCTACAGCTGAGACTTGGTTAGACCCCTATCCTAGTCTACATTAAACAGTTTACTACACTGACGAATCACTGTTACAGGGTGGCAAATGCTGTAGGAAATAATATTGCCAACTCTTAGGCTCTTTTAGCTTCCTTGTCTAAAACTACTCCTTTGGCCCTCTGCTATTCTATCCCCTCTCATTCTGGCTGATGTAACTAGGTTTCTTTTTCCAAACTTTACATATTGATCGAGAAACTTAGCTTTCCCAGACAGAGAGATTGGTGGATCATTGACTAGAGAAGTTGTGTGTGAGAAAGGTCTTTTATGTATTTACTTTGGGTTTTGTTTCTTTCTAAGTTTCATTATGTGAGTTGTTAGAGATGACCTTCACATAGAAAGATGAAATGGAAAGTGACTTGAATTAGGTAACCCAAAACACAATAATAATGCAGCGATGCAGGCTACCTCAAGAATTGCCTTGTAGCTAGGAGTCAGTACTTATGAAAGAAAGTTTCTTACATACAAAGTTCATACTTACATAGCTAAGAAGGTCGTCAGAGCGCTCCGATTGAAAAAAACTGTTGTTCTTCCGACCGGTCACAATTTCCAAAAGTAAGACACCAAAACTAAAGACATATGACTTAACTGAGAAGAACCCATGCAGTGCATATTTGTGGAGCCATATATCCACTGCATTCCACCCCAATACATTAGTCATAGTAGAAAGTAGAACATTTTTTTCAGTTGATAGTCAATGAATTAGGACATTCGAAAAAGTGATAAAACAAAACTATTAATATTGCATTAACAAAGGAATAAAATAAAATGCAACATAAGAAACTTTAGCAAATTTAAGCCCAAAGTGTGAAGGAATGCCTACTCAAAAATATGGTTCTTTTAGTCCTGTCACCTCAAACTAGAACAACTGAAGAATGTTTTATCGATTTCTAAGACATTTAAAAGATTCTAGAATGATGGCTAAGATCAATAGGTTCATAGAAATTTCACTTACTATGTTCCGGCAATCCTACAGGTATTTTGAGTTTCATCAATTACAAAAAGCCTTGCCATACCAAAATCTGAAATTTTTGGGTTCATATCCTCATCTAACAAAACATTGCTGGCTTTGAGATCTCGATGTATGATCCTAATTTCAGAATCTTCATGAAGATAGAGAAGCCCTCGAGCAATCCCACTAATGATTTTGTGACGCTTTTCCCAATCCAATTGTGTGCGTTTGATTGGATCTACATGTTCACACAAAAAAAAAAGATGAAATTGGGATTCAGGTTTAGCGAGTAACCATAATCATTATCAATTCCATAAGCAATTTCCAAATAATCATAACAATTACATTATGTAGCTAAACATTATGCTTAAAATAATGGATGAAGAAATGTCTTTGAATAGAGATCTCATAGGTTCTCTATTGATCATCTTTTGTAAAATCAAAGGTACTCTTCCCCAGCTAGACATCTTAATGGGTTGCTACTTTGCATCATCTCTAGCTAAGAACAAAAAATGAAAAAAATTGAATTGAAAGAGAAGCAAAGATAGAGTCTAACCAAATATGAAGCGATCGAGGCTTGTATTTGGCAAGAATTCATAGATTAGAAGCTTTTCTTCCCCTTGTAGGCTGAAGCCAAGGAGCCGTACAAGATTCCTATGCTGCAACTTGGCCATTAATACCACCTCATTCTTAAACTCTAGTTCACCTTGTCCAGATTCTCTAGAAAGCCTCTTCACAGCAACTTCTTGTCCATTCAAAAGCTTACCCTATATACTATATGTATTAGAGGATACTAGCAAAGGTGTGTCCTCACATGGAATGATTTAAAACCACCTTTAAGAATTCAAAATGCAACTTTAAACTGTATCTGTTAAGAATTTGTCATATGTTTGCATCATAGTTTTGTATCATTACCTTGTAGACGGGACCAAATCCACCTTGTCCAAGCATATTCAAATCAGAGAAGTTGGCTGTGGCAACTCTTATTGTATCAAAGCCAAATTGTAAGGATTGTTCCATGCTAATCTCACCCAAACCTTAACAATCCCCCCACCCCAACACACACACACACACACACACACACACACACAAAACATTCAATATTTTCCAAATAAAAGTGCTTTGATGAAAGCTTCACAATTTTGTGCAGTGAGCATAGGTAGCCAAAGCCTGACATTTTTTTTTTTTTTTTTTTTGGAGACATGGACTCCTAAATACAATTTAAAAGATAGAAGTATTTGAACTATAGTTGCTCACCATCAATTTCACCCTTTGGCTTCCTCCTCATACAAAAACATATACATAAGACAGAAACAAGTATAACTGCTGTCATTGCAAGGACGACGATAATAATGACAATATTTGTTGAACTTTTCCCTTTCGCTGCAAAAGGAAAAATGTTTATTTTCATGATCTATGTTCTTGAAATTGATAGTGAGGAATGTTAATTTGTTACTATTCCAAATAGTTTGCAAATTTTTACCAAAATATTTCAGAAGGATTCATGATCATGTTTGGAAAAATATGTTCTAGTACTTGGAACAATAGCAAAGGACACATGCATAAATCATGTAGACAGTCTTGAAATTAAGAGTAGTCATGGCAGACTAAGATTTTGGAGATAGAGAACTAGGCATGCAGAGCTTGGTTCACATTCACACAACATCCCAGCTGACCATCTCATGACATTTCAAAATCTACAGAAAGTCAAGAGTCTTGTTAATCTGATAGAACACTGGGGTGGGGGGGAATTGTAGTGGATCAAATATCCTTAACTGATCAAGGCGATTGAAAGCTAAGCTCATATTACTGTAAAACTAATCACGACAAGGCAGGAATCTTGCCATAATGGTGCATGATTGCTAAACTCTTTCTCAATTCCAAAATGCAATGACAAAAGCACTACTTTTGATATCAACTGCAGCATCGAGATAGTCAATGTGTACCCGAGCGGACTACCAACTGACAAAAATGTTAGAGACATCTTTTAAAATTTTACTTGCAATATGAAGATTATAGCCTTCTCAGTCAATGGATGATAAAAATATGCAGCCAACTTCTAGTGAGTCTTAAGCATCCTCTATTAAGTAGTGACTTGAACCTATTCATGAGCCAGCAATGTTAATCTCATAGATCTCTCATCTCTGCCCGTCATAGACTAATCACATCTCACAATTTATCCTCCCACTTTAAAGTGTTCCTACTGCCCACATTTGGGTATGACCATGAGCGACCTGTGAGGTTACCAAACCTTCATAAATCACAGCTAGATAGCTAATGAAAGTTCCTTTAAATCACAGCTAGATAGAAATCCTGATATATTTTGCTCTTTCGGTCAGCTACTGGAATGATGCTTCAAGCTATTCTCTTTAAAGGTTTGTATTTGGGGAAGGGGTGTCTCAATCTTGCTTCTGATACCAAAATTTTCAAAATAATGAATAATATAGAAGCATCGACCAGTATTGACTAGACCTCCTAAAAGCATACGCATAACTCTGTTTTTTATTTATTTATTTTTGTTTCCCAATTAAGTGCACAAAACCTCTGTTACTGTCTTGTTCTTTGGTTGAGAGAGAGAGAGAGAGAGAGAGAGAGAGAGAGTACCATCACCTTTTCCTTGTGTTGTATTGGTTGTGGTGGTGCCTCCATCATCAACAGCCGGTGGGGGTGGGGATGATGCTGGTGGAGAAGCCTGCGTTGGGGACGGAGGTGGAGGAGATTTGTTAAGTTTGTCTTGAATTCTTGACCCGTTTTGAAGATTGACCCGATCCGACATATTTTGGTGGCGACCCGAATGGAAAATTTTTTGAGATCTGTGATGGAAGCAGAGGGCTTGGGCCAATGTTCGACCGGATCGACCGCGACCCGATGGGTCGAACCGCGATTTGGAGTATATATATATAATGTACTGTTGCTTGTTGAGAAAGGCATTGTATTCTAAGGTTTTCACGAAGCTAGGGTTTCAGGGCGAGTTCTTCCTCGCCGCTGCTAGGGTGTAATCTCTCTTCTGCATAGTGAATCATCTTCTTCTTCGCCCGAGGACGTAGCACACCACCCTGGTGTGTGAACCTCGTTAAATCTCTGTGTCGTACGGATCTATTGTCTCCCTTTATTCGTGTTTCTTGGTGTTTGATCTAACAAACTGGTATCAGAGCTCTTGGTTACTTCGATTCATGGCTTCAACGAAATACGATATTGATAGGTTTGACGGCAACATCAGTTTTAGTTTATGGCAGGTTCGAATGATGGTTGTTCTCACGTAGCAGGGTTTGAAGAAAACCCTATTTGGGAAGGCGAAGAAACCTGCAACTATGTCTGATGATGATTGGAGCTATTTGGATGATAAAGCCCTTTCAGCTATTCAGTTGTGCCTTTCGAATGATGTTCTATAGGAAGTTCTCTCAGAGAAAACGGCTGCAGAGTTATGGTTGAAGTTAGAGAACCTCTACCTCACCAAATCCCTCACCAATAGGTTGAGATTGAAGCAACAACTGTATACCCTTCATATGGGTGAAGGTACTTCTATTAAATCCCATATATCTGAGTTCAATTCTATTGTTACTGATTTGAAAAGGATAGACGTTAAAATAGACGATGAAGATTTGGCCCTATTATTGTTATGTTCTCTGCCTCCATCTTATAAGCATTTTAGGGATACCATGATTTATGGTAGAGAGACAATCTCTATTGAGGATGTCAAAACGAATCTGCAAAGTAAGCAGAAGATTGATGATGGGTTGACAACTATCAATAAATTTGATGGTGTTGGTTTGGTAGTTAGAGGGAGAACGAATGAAAGGGGTTCATATGGTGACAAAAAGAAGGCTAAATCAAAATCTAAATACAAGAATTTAACCTGCAATTACTGTAAGAAAAAGGGGCATATTAAATCTGAATGCTATAAGCTTTTAAATAAGCAGAAGGCAGGTGGTGGTACTCAAAATCAACAGAAAAGAGATGATTCTGCAGAAGCCAGTATTGCTGAAGATGAGAGTAAGTCTGATATGCTTTTGGTGACTGATGATAAAGTTAGATCACAGGATGAATGGATTCTTGACTCTGGTTGTTCCTACCATATGTGTCCCAATCGTGAATGGTTCTCCACATACGAATCAGTTCGAGGTGGAGTTGTGTTGATGGGAAATAATGCTTCTTGTAAGACTATTGGAATGGGAACGATCAATATCAAGATGTATGATGGCATTGTCAGAACCTTGTCCAATGTCAGGCATGTCCCTGATTTGAAGAAGAATCTCATCAGTTTAGGCACTCTTGATTCAAATGGGTGCAAGTATACAGCTGAAGGTGGAGTCATGAAGGTCAGCAAGGGAGTTCTCTTATTGATGAAAGGAATCAAGGTTGGCAGTTTGTATGTGTTGCAGGGTACTACAGTCACTGGGTCTGTTGCAGCAGCTTCATCATCTATGTCTGAATCAGATGTCACAAATTTATGGCACATGAGGTTAGGCCATATGAGTGAAAGAGCGATGGCATCATTAAGTAAAAGGGGCTTGTTGTGTGGTCAGAGTACAGGAGCAATGGAGTTCTGTGAGCATTGTGTGTTTGGGAAGCAGAAAAGAGTTAGTTTCAGTACTGCTATTCACAGGACCAAGGGAACTTTGGACTACATTCATTCAGACCTATAGGGGCCCTCTAGGGTTGCTTCAAAGGGGGCTGGTGCAAGATACTTGCTTACTTTCATTGACGATTTCTCTAAGAAGATTTGGGTCTATTTCTTGAAGCACAAAAATGAGGTATTTGTCACTTTCAAACAATGGAAGAATTTGCTTGAGAAGCAGACCGGGAAACAAATTAAAAGGTTGAGAACCGATAATGGCCTAGAGTTTTGTGAAGGTGACTTTAATGAGTTCTGCAAAAATGAAGGTATTGCAAGACACCATACAGTTGTTAAAACACCCCAGCAGAATGGAGTTGCGGAGCGTATGAATAGAACCTTGTTAGAAAAGGCAAGGTGTATGTTATCAAATGCAGGATTAGGCAAGGAGTTCTGGGCAGAAGCAATTAACACAACAACCTTGTTGGTGAATCGATCTCCTTGCACAGCTATTGAGTGCAAGACTCCAGAAGAAGTTTGGTCAGGTAAACCTGCAGACTACTCAAATTTAAAAGTATTTGGATGTCCTGCTTATGCACATGTAAATGAAGGGAAGTTGGAACCTAGGGCTAAGAAATGCATTTTTCTTGGGTATGGATCTGGAGTGAAAGGATACAGGTTGTG
>NC_056569.1:16393195-16450809 GCF_013358625.1 Macadamia integrifolia
TAATATAATGATTTTCTAGCGAAAAAAAAAAAAACCAAAATAAATAACTAAAGAACTGACATGATTAAATTCTTGTTTTTAAGAAGTTTATCATTGACCATAACTAGGTAAAAATTGTACCAACACACTTATTTGTGCAAGGAGGAAATTACAATTTCCAAAATCAAGGTAATGATTTGAATTAACAATGTGTCAAATTTCAGCCTCAAACTTCATCATGCTTGTCATAGATCTCCATGCACAGTTTTTGTCGTAACTTTGCTCTTTTAAAGGTGTTAGATTTTCAGTACTTTCCTCCCAAAAAAATATATATATTTTCAGTACTTCTTACAAAAGCCAACGGCCAGACCGAGATTTTCTAAAATAGGATAGAAGATTGAATCGGTCTGATCCAACCAATTCCAAGTCATTTTGGGCTAGTAATGGAATTGATCTGAGATCTACAAAAACGATAATTAAAATGAATTGGAATCGGCCCATTCCTTGATTTTATAACGAAAATGAATCACCAGGAATCATATTGGTGTCAGCCGACTCCAATCCACATCGGCCGATTTACCGATTCAATTTTCAATTTAAAAACCATGGGCTAGACCCTATTCTATAGATTTAGGTACAAACGTCTTAGTTTGATAAGTAAATGGAGAAGCCAAAACATCCCTTTAAAGAAATCTAAGAAACCAATTTACCATTGCACATCATGTTCAAAAATATTTGAGACTCCACCCTCAAGAGTCAAGACTACTTATTGGTCTTGTTTTTTATTTATTTATCTTTTGATAAGAAGAAAAATTTATTAAAAGCATAAAAAATAGAGTATGTACATCACGATAGGAGACGGGGGGAAGGGAAAGAGATTCTCCTTGTGAGAATCCAAAAAGCTTGTATTTTTAAGAAGTTAATTACATCTTCATCAGGGGAATTAAGATGAAATTTAAGCTTTGGTGAAAAATGTTGGATATCCAAAAAGAAGGGAATTTCATGTAAAGGCCATTGATAATTCCTATGGTTAGTCAACAAAAAATGGATAGCCTCTAAGTCAGTCAAAATATTCCCACATATCCAGCTATCCATCCTCCTTCACGTGTCTTACTTCCATGAGGAGTCCCCAAGTGTATGCTTCATCAATATTTCCTGTCATCATATAATCAGCTTTAAATAAACAAATATTGTTTTTATTGATTATGCAATAAACCCAAGTAGAGATTGTTTTAAATTGATCTTGACACTCACACAAATTTTAGTAGATGGGGTCCAAGTAAGGAGATAAGAGGGATGGGGTGTCTCTCGGTTTGAAATCATCTGGTTGTGATTATCGAAAATTCTAGAATGAACAATCCATTGATTCACCGAATGAAAGATCATACTGGGTTTAGGTTTATCTTGTTTAAAAATCACAACATTCCTATGGTTCCATATATAATAAAAAAATATATAAAAAAAATTTAGATAAACTTTCAAGTGGAACATTCTGAAACAAATACAAGACCGCCTTATCAGTTGTTTCGTTTGTTCAATTTATTATTATTATTATTTTTTTCTTTTTTCTTTTTTCGGTAGTGGATCAGCACGTTACTCACATACCTTGTTATCTACAAGACCCCACCAACTAGAGACGCAAGACAATTCATCAAATAATGGGTTGGAGAACAAAGAGGGAGGGGAGAGAGAATGTGATAGGGTTATACATCCTAACAACATGTACATCCTTTTCTTATATTTTCTCTGAACTTGTTTAACTAGGTTTTAACATAAGTAGGCTTTTTTACCCAAAAACAAAAACATAAGTAGGTTTTAATAGATTGGAATGCTACCAATTAAAACATTAACCACAAGTTAAACTTTCAAGTAAAGATTTCATTATTAGGGTCAAATCTTGTTATTTCATATGTATTTTCGAAAAATATGCTAAACAATGACCTCCCTTGAGAATGACATAATGGTAAATTACTTTTAAATAATTTTAAGGGAGAAAGGCAAGTATGCTAGTGATATGTAATGGAATTAGGAATGCTAGAAAATGTGGATCGTACGATTAGGGTAATTGAATCGTTGCCCTTCATTTTTGAAACGATGCACAATACTTATAAAACTTTATTGTACATACTAAGACCTTATACAAACTCTGAACCTGACATGGCAGCTTTACACTTTCTCTCTCTCTCTCTCTCTCTATATGAAGCTAATTCTGATTTTTATTTTACTTTGTTAATTATAAAATGGCAGACCTGGGGGAGTCATCATCAAATATGCCATTGGGGTCCTCTACGCCTTTGAACTTCATATCATCATCATCAACATCATCACCGATAGGAGGTTCTTCAAGGCTTGGCTTAGGGGCTTCTTCCACACCTGCGGCTATTGGCAACTCATCATCCAACTTATTTATGTGCCATTCTGTAGTTCTCAAAACTACCTTTCCTCTCTCAATCTATCATGCTACAACCTAGACCTTCTTCGACAATGGTTGTTCAATCTCGGACAACAGTGTAGGGTCTTCATTGGTAGCCATCACAGGATGTTGATCAACACCGTTTAGAAGGTCAACCTTCTTTGACCATCATTGTTCAGTCTCGAACGACAGCGTCGCTTAATCATCTTCCACTCATGCCCAAGATCTTCAGGGACCCACCAGTCCTCTGCTGGAAATTCTACAGTGGGTCCCAACTTTAACTCCTCAACCCAAAAACCTGCATGATCATCTAAAAATGGTGTGCACTTGGGATATGCTCACTAGCCCATCTAACAGTGCGTAACCTTTGCATCCACATCTAGTATTGATGCTAGGTAGCCCTAACATCCGCCTTCCAATAATTTCATAGCCTGAAGGGCAGAGACAAGGGCCTTTCTAGGTTGTTTTGCCCTATCAGCTCAGTATATTAGCTCTTCTCCTTCATCATCCATCACCTTAACTAGTTTCTTGGCACACATCACATTTACTCGATCAGTCGATAGCCAATCCATGCCCAGAATGGCTTCAAAATTTTGCATGTTGAATTTGATAAGCTGGGCATCCAACTTCCTTCCACTAATCTCAATTGAACACTACCCACAAACTTCCTTCAAGTGTTTCATCATGCCTGTAGGCGTGTTAACAATTAACTTGCATTATAAAGCCTTGGATGGCACATCAAGCTTCCTAGAAAATCTCTTAGACACAAATGAATGTGAAGCTCTGGAGTCAAATAGGACTTACACTGGTATACCTGATTTAGATAAGATATCTGCTACTACTTCTGTGCTGGCCTCAACCTCCTCAGCTGAAAAGGCATACATCCTTCCCTGAGGCTAGTTACTCTGGGTCAATGTAGGTCTATAAAGAGGGGGCTGATTTGGTGGTGCAGCTGATTTGTACTGGAAATCCTTAGCGAAATGCCCGTATGAGTGATAGTTATCACATCAATTCTGGGATACCTGAACTAGAGTGGTGGCTCTCTGCACTGATCCTGGTACAGTCGGAGGACGAGGTGGTCTCGGGGCCATAGGCACTATACTAGTGTTTGACCAAAAAGATGTAGTGCCTGGCCCACTAGTTGGTAGGGAAAGATAACCCGATAGCCTATAGGGTTTCCTGTAAGAGGGACCATAACTATATGACATATGGAAGTTCTTGCTCGGGCCACTCGAATCGGCAAATGGGTTTGCCCTCTTCCAAAGTCTTAGGGTAAACGATGGCTCTCCCTTCTATTTGTCCTCCATTGCTTTGGCTTTTTGCACAATCTGACCATAATCTGTTAGATCCAAGGACTTTAGCACTGTACCAATGGATATCTTCAATCCCTTCAGAAACTTCTTAGCTTTTTCCTCAGCTGTCTTCATATAGCGAGGAGAAAAATAGAACAATCTCTCAAATTGTTGTTAATAATCTAGAACAGTCTTGCTTCCTTGGGTTAATGCCATAAATTTCACTTCCTTGCGGTCTCTGAAGCTTCGAGGATAGTAATTTGACATGAACAATTCCTTGAATTGCTCCCAAGTAGGTTCTGGGTGAGTTTCCATCGAAATAGGCTTAGAAGCTTTCCACCATGAATCAGCTTCATTTTTAAGTTGCAATCTTGCACAGATGAGCTTTTGTGCCTCTATATAATCTACAATCTCAAATATCTTCTCCAGCTCTTGGATCCATCAATCCGGCTCCATCCATCTCGGTGAAGATGGGCGGTATGTATTTCTTAAAAGACTCAACCACCTTTGCCGTACTAGTAGCAGGTGGGTAATAAGGTGGATAGGCCTGATAGTATGGGTAAGGTGGAGGCATCATGAATGGAGGAATGCCGAAATGGTGGAACCAGTGGGGTACCTCCTGGTTGATCTTGTGGTGTAACCCCAGGTGGTGTTCCTCCCGATTGTACCCCAACACCTGACCCCACGAGAGGGTCTTATGGAATAACCACTCTAGGATGCTGACCTGACTAAGTAGGGTTCAGATACTGTTGCATAGGACTCATAAAAGTTTGTTGTTGTTGGAGCAACTACTACTGAATTTCCTCTTGAGACTATTAAATGAGTGTCGCAACATCATTTGGAGTGATGACAGGTGGGGGACCCAGAATCTCATTCGCAGGTGGGTTACCTTGAACTTCTTCCTATCTAGGGTTCACTTGGGGTGGTGGGTGTGAGGATTGCCCCACGGATCAAGGTCCACGGGGATTTGGTGGTTGTCCAATGGGACGGGGACCACGAGGGGTACCTCGAGCATTGCTATCGGATCTAGTGCATACCATGGTGTTCTATACCTGAATTATATAAATTAAGCATTGATTAAGTGCCACAGCATTCACATATATGCACATATTCAATTGCACTTTATGTCATAGATCACATTATCACATCACACGACATGGTCTTACGCACCCATATTTAACCACTAAGACATAGACCAGCCACATGACAAAGTCTAACTACACGGTGAAACACTCATAATTACACTAATTTGGGGTCTGCTAGGAATGAGATACGCAAAAACCCAAACACAGGGTGAATCTAGGCTTTGAAATCCAGATCGATGTGCAAGGAGTGACGAGCCAAGCCGGGTTGGGGCCAGCGGTCGCGATCGAGTGGCCTTAAAAAGGGTTTTAAACCCCCATTTTGCTTGTAACTCTACATTTCTTCATCCCCTTTCAACTCAAAGCGATTCAAGGCACCCACCTGAACCTTTAACTCGTGATTCTGCTCAACGATTCTTGGATTTTAGAAGATCAATCATCCTCCCATTCACAAGTATGTTCTCTTTCCCCATTTCTCTTTGAGAACTGTGTTTTCGGTGTTCTTTTGCAAGAGAAATCTTAGAATCTCGATATTTACTTCATCCTTCAGTAGAATGTTTGTTCTTCGACAATTTTATGACTTATTTGTGATTTCTATTACTTGTTGGCCTTGCTTGACCGATTTATAGAGAGAGGACCTCAATTTTACCGTAACTTCTCTGTTTTGGGGGTTTCCTCTCCATTTCTCTTCTTTCTTATAAATTGATGGCTCAAATGAGACTCTACACTCTCAATGCACACACACATTAGTAGAAAAGTCGTTTCCATTCATATGTGTATAGGTTTCACCTCTTTTGATATGAGATTACTCTCTTTTGGGTTGAAATTCCTTGAAAATTGGGGTGTTCCTCATTTCTTCTCTTGTTCTTGCAACTCCATGTGGTAAATGAATTTTATTTACCCATTTTTATAGTGCATTGATGTGGTTCTCTATCATTTGTATGTATGATTCAATTTCCATGCCTTCACAAGAAAGTTTTACCCCCTTTGGGCTGAACTTCTCATCAATTTTGGGGTTTTTATAGTTTGACCTCAATTACCCCAATTAATATAATTTTGTGAGGTTTTCATACTCCTTCACTTGCTATCTTCAATTTCCATCGTTGCTTTATATATTTATGTATATATATATATATATATATATTTTTTTTTTTGTCCTGATTTTACCCATTCTAAGAGGTCTCTCATATCTCTTTCTCATGGGTTGGTTTGATAATACTAAGATATCACATCCTCACTCAATTGCACATTTTATGCCTTCATTGATCCATTTCATCTTCAAAACCAATCATTATACAATGTGTCTCTGATCCATGATTCTATCATGTTCCTCATCATTGCATCAAATATAATCGTCTTCATCCTTTTTTTTTTGTTTTTTGCACTTGGTCAATAGAAACTTTATTTGGGGGTTTTCATTGGTTTTCCTTCTTTTAATGCTACAGCCACCCCCTTTTTATAATGTTTCATATCATGTTCACCTTGATATATACACCATGATTTTCATGATAGATCATTGCTACGCTATCATATCCATACTTATGGTGATATTTGCGTAGTCTAAACTTTATTCTTTTGGTTATCTATGTTCGTTTAAATCTTGTCCCATTATTTATGTGTTTCCTTTGAAAATTTCTAGGATGTCATCTCGAAAGGGTAAGGAAGCCGCTTCATCCTCTAGAAGGCACAAAGCTATGACCTCAAAGAGGAAGAGTGCGGGGTCGAGTTCCTCTACCCAACTCGTACAGCATAGGAGAGAAGCTCCCATAGACCCTGAAGATTATGATGAGGGTCTTTTCCACAATATAGAGGCAACTGTTGCTTGTCCAATCTTCTCTAGATGGCCCATCCTAATGGAGAAGTTAGTAGTTGTAGAGGACTTTCACAGGTTTCAGTTGATTCAGAAATTTAGAGCATTGGGTTGGAAAGCAATGATCGATTTCAGCCAACTGTGCTAGAAGGATTTAGTCTGCAAGTTCCACTGTAACTTGGAGGTGTCATATGAGATTGGGGTATACTCCCTTACTAGCATGGTAAAGGGAGTAAACATTCTGTTAACTGTGGATTTGTTGACTGGGATATTGGGCATTTCTGCAGAGGGTACCCACTTCTACAGTGCCCTGAGGATAAAGGCTGTGGGCCCAGATTTGAGTCAGGAGGTGCAGGAGGATATTTATGAGGCCATCAGTGGCCAGAGAGTGCATCCCTTGTCTGAGACATCCTACACTCCAGATGCTCGTGTATTTGCACATGTGGTTCAGTTCAATCTGCTCCCTATAGCGGGTCACAGAAACCAAGTCAACTTCATGGCTACCTGCCTGGCTTACTGTATCCACATGGCCTTGGAGGAGGGTGTCTCACGTCTATGCCTCCTATATATCATGTTGAAGACTATGGAATACCATACAGCTCATCTTAAAGGCGTAGGATTCTTATATGGTAGGTCACTCACTAAAGTCTTTGAGTACTTTCAGGTGGACTTGAGGGACGAGGAATGAAAGTCTCTAGTGGACAGGTTCACTAGGGAGAACTTATGAAGGATGGGCTTGTAAAGTTATATAAGTGAACCTCAGGGGGCAAGAGGCCAAGGAGCAGAGGGTATGGAAGGTGGGAGTGACTGTGAGGAGGATGAGGACTACATCCCTCATCATGATGAGGAGGACATGGAGATTGAGGAGTATGTTCCTCAATTTGATGAGGAGAACATTCACGATGAGGAGATCCTTGAGGAGGAGCCTCTTGAGACTAGGGCCGCACAACCACACTTCAGAGCTCCACCATCTTCAGGTGGGGCATTTGATTTTCAGAGTATGATGGATAGCATAAGAGCCCTAAAAGATGGGCAAGATCAGATTCTGAGACGTTTGGATGAGAGTGCCACAAGAGAGAGAGCACTTCAAGACAGGCAGGCAGAGATCCTAAAGAGGGTGGAGGAGAGTGCAGCACGTGAGTTGGTGATGCATCATAGGTTTGGGAAGCTGGAGGCTAACTTCCAAGCCTTAATTGAGGACTTGGATAAGGTCTCCAATGGAATTGCAGGTGATTTTTTCCATGTAAAAAAGGAGGTTACATTAAATAATGATAGATTTGACTATTATGATTGACACCTCTACATCGACTCGAGCCCTAAAGGTGGAGAGACATTCACTGTTGATGATGATAATTAATAGAGTAGCGGACTTGCATATTCTGACCTTCCCTTTCTTTTCTAACTTATCCTCTGCTTTTCTTTATTTATTTATGTGGTGATTATGTGTTTATGGTGGATTGTTAGTTTGATACTTTCCTATGGTTTGGACTTGGTGATGTGTTTAGGATGATGTTTGTTATCTTTTGGATAGTTTGGTTTGTTTTGATTATCCTTTTATGGTTTGGTGGTTCAATGTCGATCACCCTTCTTTTTGTTTCTTATCTTCATAAATTTATGATCTATCAGGTGGTAAATTTTGAAAAAAAAAAAATGTATTCTACTTATAGCACTGTTTACTGCCAAAATTTTGTTAGAATTAGCAATCAATAGTTTATGGAATCAGCCAATTGGCCATTTGTTATTCTGATTAGGCTCTACTCTCATGCATGCAATAGAATAAAAGATTTTTCATCTTATTACAGGTTTTAATTCCTTATAGCTTTTATATTTACCCAACCCGGGTCTTATTATAAAATTCTATAAGGATCTAACTTTCATGCTGTGAGTGGGTAGAGCATCGCACTCTAATACCATCGTTGTCACACCCCATTCTCACAGAATCAGACCGGTGACTGAGTTAACTCCTATTAACCCAAAACCTGTCAGGATCATCTGATGCAGTAACCACAACATAACATACACTCAACTAAAGAAAGTAAAATTTGTATTTCAATGGAAGTCTTGTGTGTACATACTTGTAAATATCCCAATACTCTTGATACTCAAATTATATTACATAGTACATTTACATGTGGGTTGTAGGTGTGATATATACATAAGAAATATAATTTAAATATCCATAGCACAAAAGGGGTGACATGACAAAGAATCAAAAAGAATCTCGAGTCGGGTATCACTGTTTCTGTCCTACAACACAGCTCTCGTACGGACACTCAGCACCGTGCCCAAGATCTTCAAGGACCCACCAATCCTCTGTTGAAAATCCTACAGTGAGTCATGATTCTAGCTTCTCAGCCAAAAAACCTACAAGATCATCTAAAAATAGTGTACACGTGGGATGAGCTTACTAGCCCAGTAAGTGAAAAGAAAGACCAAGCAAGCATTCGCAATACAAATGAACATATATGCAAACAATGTCCATTTTTATTATCCTAAATCACCTAAGCAATATTTCTAAGTCAGAGTTTATGTGCTACTCACAACCACACTACACGTATGCCCCGGGTACATGGCGCAAACCCCATCCTGCTATACTCCCATAGGGTTATGGAAGAAGACCAGCCATGGGTACCCGAAAAAATAAATTGTTGTTCCTCAACGACATTAAACTAAATGACATTAAAGTTAATTGGGCTTTGCCCTGCATTAAAGTAAATTGGACCTTGCCCTGTACTAAAGTAAATGACATTAAAGTAAATGCAGTACGATTGGCCCTCTGATTGTATCATCAAAGTTTCCGACTGTCCTAGTGATCATTCAGGCGTACTTATAACTGTCACTGTTGATACACAACCTCAGGCTTCCCCCCAATGATATATCTAACACCTAAACCCTTACTGGGAAGGGTCGTAGCACATGAAAATGTCATTCCTAACTGCATACTTCTATATGAGATAGTACGACTGCATAGTACCACCGCGTCCTATCCCACGGGCTACCAATGCATTCATTTCCAAGTCGACTATGGCATCTAATCTAGTAATACAACATGTTCAATAATTGAAACCATTCATCTCATAATTCATAGAAAGAAATATGCATTTAATAATTAAAGTTACATCATAATAAATCATAAATGAATTTCTTAATGCATAAGACAATGCATGCAAATGACATTCGTGAATGGCTAATCTACACACAGCAATAAAGTGATGACATGGCTAGTCTACAATAATACTGAAATGATGTAAAAATACTTCAAAAATAAATTCAACGTACTCCTCCCACTTACCTAGATATGTATAATGTTCGCCCTTAGTACGAGGGAGATCCGATGTGCGGTTACGCAACGTTCTAGCAAAACCTATCATAAAAAGGTTGAGTTTAATATATCTCTACTTTAGGATAACCAACGAAGTATGATGATCTTAACGCGTTTAAAATCACTATAGGAGGTTACCCAACAAATTTGGGCGCTATCGGAGCCCGATAGGCCTCACTGGTAAGTCAACCAGCAGGCCAGTAGCCTTCTGATCACGGCCACTGGTTTGGCCAGGGGATCTGCCAAGACTGGTAAGCCAGGTCACTGATCAGTCCTTCCCCACTGGTCGGGCCAGAAACCCAACTAGGATAGGCGGGCTTAGGATTTGTGGGTCCAATCACTTTCCAGGGCACCCACAAGTCAATCGGGATTCTGCTGTTCACTTCCATTCTTCATCCCTCCTTGGAGAAACCACAAGGGATCGATTCGGCCATATTTTCCACACATCTGAGGTCCCATATTATGATTCTAACCTAGATCTAGGGTGGACTCAAAGTTTTAAGCACACATCTTTCCTCTTTTCCAAAAAACACCTTCAAAACTCCAAATCTCTTCTTCAACTCAAGAAATCATCAAATGCCCTTCAAATCTTACGATTTCTTCATTTAAAACCTTCAAAATCAACATGTAGATCTTCCATTAAACCTTAGATTCATCTTTTCAAGCGGGATTAACAAGATCTAAAGGATTTCTACCTGAATCTTAGGGTTTCACTTAGGGTTTCCTGAGGGTTTAAGAAATATAGCCTTCACTCACCTCAAATCATAGATCTCAAGATGAGGATCACTTTTCCGGTGCCAAAATGGAAAGATCTAACCTCAGCGTCGCACCATGAACATTTCTTCTTCTTTTTCTTCCTTTTCCTTCCTTCTTCTCTCTCTCTCTCTCTCTCTTCTTTACTCTTCTCACCCACCTTCTAAAGCATTAAATGATGAAAAAGAAAGTCATAATGCTATTTATTCTTGGGTAAAATATATAATGACTAGATTGGTAGGTAACACTAGTGGGTCTAACCCACCTATGACCACCAACCAGTCGACTGAAACTTAGCCAAATAAATGTGATGTCGATGGGACTCGGCTCTCGACACTTATTTCACTCCCAGTAGATGATTTAAAATATGTACTCATTATAAAATATGGCTACATACCTTTATTGTCTATACATGGCCTTGTGATGCATGCAAGTGTACGGCTTGGGCACACAGACTTCACTGGGCACTGGTTCAGACTCACTTGGCCAACCCGAGTTTAGAGTCACCCTTGCTATCATGGTCCATAGGGTACCCATCTCAATTGGTTCGGGTTCAGATCCTACATGACCAAACCGAACCAACCGAGTAAATAAACCGAGTTTAGAAAGTGGGGTCTCACAGTCACCCCAATAGATATCAATAATGTCCTATTAAAGAGGAGAAGAAAATCGAAGTTACTATGCTAGAAAGGTGCTTTTGGATGTTGAGACAAAGTTTAAAAAGATAGAAAAGATAATAGTCAAAGAGTTGGGACCTTTTCTGTTAGCGAGAATCAACAAAATAGGAGTCGGGACACCATTAGGTGGAAGAATGTCGTGACTTTGGCCCTCATGCGCTATCCTCGGAGGAATTTGAACTTTCCCTTGGTCTCCTCCTCTCGTCGGAATAGAATCTTGCTTCTACTTTTTATTCTTTTCCACCAACGTTAAAGAAATGTTGGTTGCATCCTTGGCAACCTCTAGTTTCTTTCCTCTACTTATCCTCAGTCTCCCTAAGAGGGCTTCCGAACAAATCACAACTGTGATCACCGTAACTCAAATCCACTAAAAGAGAAACAAAAATTGTTAGATCAGTAGCCGACAAATGAGGAGAAAGAGACCCGAATCCTGATATCGATGCTCACTGGGGCTAAGTCTACACGTAATCAAGACCTCCTCATCCCCTAGCCCTCTGAGCAAACAACATTAGGATCTATTTTAAGCCTATTTAAAGTCTTGTCATCCTCCTCATCAAGGTCAAGCTTATTGTTATAAGTCCTCATATCAGGGACCGACCATGTGGTCTTCAACCTGAAAGGTTGGGCGTCTTTCACCCATTAAAAATTTTCCTTCCACCAATAGATGGAGGAAGGCACCATATCCAAAAGCTAAATTCCAGAGGTTCAGCAAAGCAAATAGAACCATCCAAGTAAGGATGAATATATATTCAAGGTAAAGCAGTTGATAAACATAGACACAGAGGTGGATCGCTCCAACCTATAACAATGAATGATTTGGCTCAGCATTCATATAGAGGCAAACCGCCCCCCTACACTCCTCGTAAGCCCTCTCACCCTCTACAGGAACCCTAAGGTCGCAAAATAGGTATTTTATAATGATTTCTGAGGTAACGAAAGTCCTCAATGCTGAGGACAAAGCTACTTCACTGACTCCTTTTCCTAGAAGTGGGATCGGCCCTAGGGTTCACTTTACCTTTGCCCTTTGTTTGGTGGCAGGCTTTCTGGTAGGGGGTTTAGTGGGTTTAACGACCTTAGTGGCTTGAGGAACTGGACTAGCAACCTCAGAAACACCATCAGAAGATGAAGAAGAACTAGAAGAAGACATTATAAAGAGGAAAAGAAAACTTACTAGCACAAAGTTGATGGAGAAGACCTAGCAAAGATATCGAAGTGGCCCCCTGCGAATGAAATGTGAAAAAATACTATTCAAAAGGAGGAGCCAAAGAGGCGGCTCGTAGAGATATCAAAGAAGACAGTAGAGTTGCAGAGTTGCAAAGCACCATTGATGGAATCTCTTAGAGAAGGAGATAAATGAAGGGTAATAATATTTTTCTTGATATTTATACCAATCAAGAAGCACAGATCGATGGTCTATTCTGTTGAAGATAATGAAAGCAATGAAGTGACTTATTGATCCATTAAAGAACTGGCACACCCTCCAACAGAGACATGTATACATAAAGGCGGACGAGAATGGAATCTTCATTTGGTCCAGTTGTAATTGGTCTTCTCCCCTTGCGATATGATGTTTTGATACACAAGAAGCACAAGATTAATGACACCATCAAAGGATATTTAATGAATTAAAGTGCCTCATGTGCCTATCTTGAAATCATGTAAAGAGACAAGTCATATAGGTGAAGCAGGAGAAAAGTTGATAAGTCTGACCACCGACCACACATCGAGTGTCTCGACCACCAAGGAAGATATCAACACCAACCATACTTTTCAACACCGAGGAATAAGCTAACAACTGTTTGAATTGCCAAGCAAACTATTAAGTAGGGGTGAAACAAGGTCAGGTTGGGATGGGTTTCTAAAACCCTAACCCAACCCTAGGTCCCTAAAACTTAACTTAACCCAGTCCTAACCCAACCCTGTCGGGTTCGTGCTCTGCCCCAACCCTATAGGGCTTAGGGTTGGGCCAGGTTGGGTAGGATTGACCCTAGTTGGTCTTCTTAGTGGAATCACATTTCAATAGAACAGGGTGCAATAACATTATGGGATGAGTTAAATTTGGCCACAATGGAAGTCCAGGTTGAGAATTGTCGCCAAATCCTTAAATGGCCCAAAGCCCAACCCAAATTATTAGGCAGGTGAAGGTGTTTCCTATCTATATGTGGAATGTTCCAGTATATATATATATATATATATGTACAAAAAATAAAAAATAAAGAAGCTCTTCATTTTCAATTCTAAATTTCAATAATTCCATTTATTACAATAGAGAACTCAAAAGTGAATGCAACTTCCAATGTAAGAGAGAAACAAGAATTGTTCTTTAGTCGAAAGTTTAAGAAATTAAAGTCCAATGTTCCATGCCATCAAGAAGACCCCATAGCCAACCATGAAACCAGATGGTCCAAATTTGTATCCATATAATGACCAATCAAAAGTAAAAGAAAAAGAAAAAATAAATAAATAATATAGAAAAATAGTATATAACCAAAGCAAATGGAGAATTAAAAATTCTCATACAAATTAACAATAACAACACAAAAACAACAAAGGTCTCTCTCTCTTGATACCTGATAAATAGGGAGCAAGGGTTTAAAAATACATCATGTAGTGTATACTAGGGTGAGAAAACATTATTAGTTAAACATAATAATAATCATGGTTAGACTCAGGGTGGGTTAGGGTCGGGTTGGGTTTTCTATGCCTCAACCCAGGCCCAGCCCAACCCCACACAGGGTTGGGTCGGGTTGGCCCTCATAGTCGGGTTAGACAGGGTTCGGACTCAGGGTGGGTTCAGATCGTCAGGGCTGAACTTACACCCCAACTATTAAGTTTGTTTGTCTCCTTGAAGACTTGAACCCTATTCAAGTAATTGTTAAGGTAATTGCCAACAATAGACCACGGTGCAACATGAGAAGATTTCAGAAAGGTTATGTCCATTGGTCAAAGACCCATGGAATTTAACAACTGAACACAACTCGAGTGAAAATAGAATTTGGTCATCGAACAAGGCCCAAGGTGTGCAAGAAGCCTGATCAACAGGTCCAACACTGAGCATATGTTGAAGCATGCATACAAAAACACCAATCTCAATGACACTATTGAGTCTACTCGCTCTGCTCCAAAGCACAACTGAAGGAAGGGGGTAACCGATGTGCATAAACATAACCAACCATTAACGAAGAGACAGGTGAAACGATTAGAGACTACTCTTATCATATAGTTGTAGTTAGGTCAGCTTCAAGGGCATTTTTATCATTTCAAATAGTAGTTTCAGAAGAAGAGTTATTCAAGAAAGTTGAAGAGCACCGAGCCATGAGTCCAGCACTATTGTCTCAATCCAAGTCCTGATGAGAAGATGTGTATATTCGATTGAGAGATTCAAAACCAGGAAATAGCGGGGCTTTTACTTATGATATGGCTTCATTGCACCTTAGGGGGCATGGGAATGCGTTGCCGCAGCCGGCTAGTTCGAATGCTGATGATATTCGCTGAAGCCTTCTTTCAAGACCCATCAATGGGTTTACTGATGAACAGGTTGTGATGAGTTGTGATTGGGAAGATATGCAAGATGATTCCCTATAAGGCTCCTAGTGATTATTAGTATTATTCTGTTGTAGATTTTCTAGTATTAAATAGTCCAATATGGAGAACCAATCACCTGGTTTTTAAGATGGATTGGCCCAATTGGTATTTGCTTCTTTGAGTTGATATCCATTGGGGGGGGGGGGGTTATTTGCCTCAGCCACACCCTTCGTACTTGTGGGGGTGGAGGTTGTTGGAATGGGGATTGTGTATGTGTTTGAGTTTGTGTCACTAACATGATTGTCAATGGCGTGTAGTTTTGGTGTGTGAGAGAGACGGTCCCATCTAAAGTGATGAGATGACTTTAGTGCCTCATGCAGTAGGGGATTCTTTTGTAATATGAGAGTTCAGATAAGTCCTATCTCACGTTTTTTTTTTTTTTTAACCTATTAAGAGAATGCATTGTATAATAATCAAGGATTAAAGTATCGGTATCGGTCGCCGTATCGGTCAGTCAAAATTAAGATACGTATCGGAGGGTATCATATCGTATCGGAGATACGCTAAAGATACGCATATAAATGGATAGGGAACACATTTTTATACACTTTTGCATAAAAAAAACAGTTAAAAAAAGTTATATATAACATGTAGAATGCATAAATACTTAAGTATAGGGTATCGTATTGATAGACAAATATATTGAGTTGAAAATATTCAAAATGATGAGGGTATCATATTGATAGACAAATATATTTTTTTGAGAAAAATCAAAATTTTCCATGGAAGTTGTAGAACACTTGTTTTTACATAACATATAAAAAATCTAAACATTTTTAATCATTGCGCATGAGTAGATCTAAGAAATTTGAAATAAATTGAAACCCTCATTTTCTCTTGAAAAAAGTTTGTAAATCCTTATAAATCCAATGATTTCATGTAATAATGATGCACAAAATGTGATTCTAAGTATGATGAACTAGGGGTGTCAATTCGTGGCCCGAACTGACTAAACCGATCGGGACCGACCGTTTATAGACCGGCCCGGCCCGGACCGTCTATTAAACGTGTCGGGCTTGAGCCCGGACCATTTATTAAACGTGTCGGGCTTGAGCCCGGCCCGTTTATAAACGGTCGGTCTTGGTTTTGCCACTTGGACCGTCGGGCGCCCGATCGAGACCGACCGTTTAACACCCGATCGAGACCGGCCTATTGTGCACTGGCCTAGCCCGACCCTTTAATGATTGTAGAATACCTATTTTACCCCCCAAATTAGAAAGTAAAAACTAAAAAGTAAAAACATGTTCACATTTTAAATAATGGTTATATTTGGTATCATTTATTAATTTATTGTCATTTTTTTGGGCTTGCATGAGTGGGCCGAAATATAAGAGCACATTTTAAAGAGGGCCCGTTTAAAAATCGGTTAAAACCCGTTTAACATTAAACATGTCCGTAGCCCAATTAAGGCCCGACTAAAGCCCGATTAAGGTGGCCCGATTATAGCTCGAGGCCGACCGACCGAATATAAAGTGTACCATGTCCTCAATAACTAAGCCCGATTAGTTAAATGGGCGGACACGGTGTAGCCTTTGAAAGTCTTCAAGCCCGATTAAGCCCGACCGAAACCGAACCGACCCGACCGGTTGACACCCTATGATGAACCTTAGATTTGTAAAAAAACTTGAAAATCTAAGGTTAAAGTTGAAAAAAAGTGAGTAAAGATTCAAGAACTTACTATTCAAAATTTTCAACTTTCAAGTTCAAGGTTCTTCTTGGACTATGTTTTTCTCATTCTTTGAACCATTCACTTCGACAATGTTTCTTTCAATCTACCATTTGAGTCTCCAAAAAGGTGTGTGAATCAAAGGGAAAGAAAGAAGAGAAATATAGAAAACTATTGGTGAGAGTTTGGAGTGTTTTTTTCAAACAACAAAAGGCACATTCACGGGAATTTTCATATTTTCAGTCGATACATACCGATACGGTACCGATACAGTACGATACGGCTCGATACTGCATGATACGGTCAATATATACCGATACGGTACCGATACTCTTGGGAATTTCTAGATTTTCAAAAGTTCGTATCGCAGAGTATCGTACGTATCGGTACCAATACGATATGGCACGATACGATATGTACGATACGGCGATACGCAAAAGGGGGCCTAAAATTCTATGTAGCGTATCGGTATGTATCGTGCCGATGCCTACCGATACGGATATGTATCGACTGATACGGCACGATATGCACCGATACTTAAAACCATGAGTCCTATGAATGAATTGGTTCTACTGCTATGTAACATAGTCTCTATGATAATGAACAAACAATTTCACAATTAGCATCTCTCCCAATCTTGTGCCTGTACCTAATTGGAGACATTGCTAATTTTGAATCCAGTAAAATAAACAAAAAAAATTTCCTGCTAAAGTGGTAAAGGGGTCTTCATAAATAACCTTCCGTGGACTGATTTTAAATTGAATGTTTATTTGTGTCTTTAATGGCATTTCTACTCTTACTGCTGAACAACAGGTAACCACACCTAAACCTATACCCACCCATTTACAACGATCCCTTTCTTCTATAAAAAGGTCCTAATCTGCATAGGGTCACTGACACCCTAAATGACATATCTGGATGGACAGTTTCTCCTATTACAAAAGGAAATTCTGTCTTACTTTCTGCCAACTACATGATAATAGAAAAAATTACTGATGCAACAATTAGAGGTCTTCACTATGAGATGAAACAGTAATAGGGCAAAGGGTGTGAGGTAGACGAAGTTTGAAGTGATGCGGAGGAGCTAAGAATTCCACTGGCAATAAATAGTACCAAATGGTCACCATGGAGCCCTATTCCTTTCTTTTTGGACATAACATATTTTTTGTCCCAAGGCTAACAATGAATTGGTACTTTTATTAAAAAAAAAAAACATAACCTATAACTATGACCCAAAAAACTATCATCATGGACCTTAATCTCACATGACGAACTTTTATTTTAATTTTGGATAATTTACAACACCATGCCCCTAAAGAATGCCACAATTAGACTCAGACCCCCTCTGTTTTATCAAATTAGACTCAGACCCCCCTACCGTTAGTCACTGTTAAATGAGACTTAAAAATGACGATTTTACTATTCTTCCATGTCTTACGGTGTTGTCTTGCTGATCGTCATCCTTGTGATCCACCTCTTCTCCTCTCGGTTAGTTGGACTATCAATTTTGCGTAATCAAAATGCAGGGAGTACAATAGAGAAATGCCGAGATTTACCCACCTCCCAAGCATCTGCCGGAATACCCAAATCTTTTTTTTTTTTTTTTGGGTAGAAAAATACCCAAATCTTCAGGGCAAAAAATCCAGAGAATCAGAGGATGATGAAGCAGATGAGTAAGAAGATGAACCAAAGGGATCGTAATTGATGTTCTTGAGTGCGTCACGTTGTTCAAGCTTCAGTGATTTCCGCTGCTTTGGATCCAACATAGAAGCAGTTGCTTCATCTTCCTCTTTCCTTTTCCCTTTCTCACGGTGATGGAAAAGTCACTGGAGATAAAAGTGACTCATCGGGTCTGCAACTTACAGTTCCCAATTTCAATGAGATGTTGTTGGCTACCGCTAGACCCAAATCTTCAGGGCCAAAAACTCAAAGAATCAGGGGGATGATGAAGTAGATGAGTAAGAAGGCGAACCGAAGGGATCGAAGTTGATGTTCTTGAGTGCGTTGCATCGTTCAAGCTTCGGTGACTTCCACTGCTTTGGATCCAACATAGAAGCGGTTGCTTCATCTTCCTCTTTCCTTTCCCCTTTCTCACGGTGATGGAAAAGTTGCCAAAGATGGAAGTGACTCATTGGATTTGCAACTCACAGTTCCCAATTTTAATGAGATGCCGCTGGCTACTGGCTGCCGCTGAACGATCGTTGGTGGTTCAACCATTGCGATTTGGGTGAAAGAAATATAAATTTATTACTAGGGTATTTTTGATATTTTGTATTTTACAAGGGTATTTTGGTATTTAAAATAATATATAGTTGCTGACATTAGCAAATAAGGTATAACGGTGACTGATAGTTGAGGGTCTGAGTCTAATTTGGTGAAACAGAAGAGTTATTCTTATAATAATGGCATTATCCAAGGATGGTGCTGTAAATTATCCTTTAATTTTTAATATAATTTTTTTTTCATTAAAATAAAAAAAAATAGTGCTTATTCCTTCTCATCAAAACTTCTCATTTAATACCTATATTTTGAAATACTCGCGAGAAATTGAAAAACAAAAAGAGATAAAGCGAAAAGCAATAAAAAGGTAACCATGCCGTAGGTCCATAGCTGACCTACTGTAGGGGCAGGTGGCAGGTGGCGACCTTATCTCAAACCAAATATCACTTTCTTCGTGACTCACCCTTGAATGTTGAAAACCATTTACGAATTCATTATCCTTCGCCAGAATATTTTATTTGGCCTTCATTGGTTTCCCTGGAAGGCTCCATGAGCTATTGTTTGAGAGATTGGAATCGGATCGTGTGAATCAGGTGAACTTGTATCAGGATTGAAAACTCGGGATTGGTCGGGATAGGTCAAGATTGATATCGATTGATACCGATACCATCCTGATCTGATTGCCTGATTCAAACAGTATCTGTCAGATTTATCACTTTTTTTTCAATAAAATTCATTTTTTTTATTGTTATTTGACCTTTATGCTATACCAGTGGATTGATATCGGATGGGTTAGTATCAGGAATCAATCATTGTCATACCAATTCGATTTGAGATTTAAAACCATTATCAGGGTCGGTGACCCAAGGGTATAAAAAAAAATCACTTCTTATGTGAGAGAAACAAGGGTAGAATCATCCAATCGTGATGATTCGAGTCGATATCAGCCAAGATCAATCTCAATGTAAGATACTAAAACCGTGGTCATGATTTCTTTTACACTATGTCAATGGGGTTGGTAACCTAATGGTAAAAATACCCTCAACTCATCATTGCTCGAGTCGACTGATTTGTGGGTTCGAGTCTTGACATGCCCCATTATCGTCCATTGATCCTACAGAAGCACTGCTTACCGTACGGAGGCTTGTCCTGAGGGCTATGATCACTACCACGGAACACCCTTTTTTCATTATCAAAAAGAAAAATAAATAAAAATAGACTTCTTTTACACCCTTAATAGGATAAAGTTTTACTCCACCCAAGGAGTAGGATTCACTCACCCCTTTAGAGCCATCATCGTTTTGATGATAGGACGGTTTTCTGAATCTCCTTCTTTATTATGTAATTTCTTGATAGAACAACAATTCTTCAACTTGGAAGAGAGTTCACGGGGCATAAATGGAATACCCAAATAAGTAAATGTCCAATCTAGAAATAGTTATGATCTTAAATCTCTCATGTAGAGAGGAGGGCACATTTAGACTGAACTAGGCCCAAGATTGATTAACATTGAGAGATTGCCCTGAAAAAGCGGAATATGCTTCGAAGATGGAGTAAAAGGTTCAATTGTTTGAATAAATTTCTTAGTCATGGATTTTCCAACATTAACTTGGATTTAACAACAACTGCGCTAAGCAGTTGTTGTTGTGGTGTGCAAAAAATCCATGTTCATTAGGAGGTCTCAAGTTCGAACCTCTTGGTTGTTACCTACTTCCCTCTCTAACTAAAAAATATATATATATATATATAATATCGAAGTCCAAATGCTTATTTCCATTGTTTCCAATACTCATCCAAGACAAATAGACTCATGGAAAAATATTTTCTATTCATCGTGGGTGGAGAAATTGTCTTCCATTAATATATGCCACAAGATAAATCATGCAGTACATTCTCACTAGTCCGAAAGGGCATGGGTTTGAATTAATCCCATTCTTGACATAATTTGCTTGCTGTGGACATTTTGAATGGGATTGAAGAGTAAGATTCTTGTCTTAGAGCATTCTCTAGCTAGGAAATAGTTTATTCAAGTGTGGAGAGAAGCAAATCAACAGGCGAATCTTATAACTTCCATCAACACTGGTATGGCTTAATTGATCTTATATCCTCGGATTTCCCTACAAATCTTCTAGGTATTGTACGAGGTGATATGGATCATGAAGTTCATTATAGAATGTAAAGAGCCCCTCCCCTGAAACTCTATCTTGCTATTTTAGATTCCTTTTGTTGATGAGGGGGCTGTCACCCATTGGTGTTGTGAGTCTTGTCCTTTCTTTAGGCATGTCTAATAGGAGATTCTAGGGCTGCATTTTTTTTTCTTCTATAAATTCTTTCTCTTCTTTCTTCTTTTCAATGCATACTACTTACCTAAAAAAGAAAAAAGAGTACATTCTCAAATTTTGTTAGGAAGATAGTGTCTTGGTCAAGTTAATAACTAAAATAAAATTGGCTGCACCCAAAATATAAGTTTCCTAAGAAGGGTGAATTTCTTGTTACCAAAGTGGTGAATTAAGAAGTTGTAATCTTCTTCTAATATCCTTTTGTTTTATTTTCAAAAATATATTTTGTGCAATATTTAATGCAAATGTAATAAAGGATTTCCAAAGTGTTGAAAGTTATTTAATACAATATTTAATTATTATTTATGTGAAGTGATACTATTTATTCTTAAGAAATGTGTTATGCTAAAAGGGTAAAAAAATTAAGGGTAGTAACTTTCTTCCACCAACCTTGGCTTTAACAAGATATTCCCTTTTAACAAACTTCTGAAAATAGTTAAGAATAAATGGATGACCTAAAAATAAAAGGGAAAATTAAAAAGTCGATACATTATAAGTAGGACTGAGTTTCCCTTAGACCACGGTGAATGGATTCCATGGCCCATTAGAGTCAATAGTGGGTGTATATATAGGACCGTAGGAGGGCGCTTATGGACAATCCACTTGGTGATTTTCATCATGTGGTGAAGGAAAACTTCTTTCTTACAAGTCTATTACTAAATTTGGATCTATATGAATTTTTATGAATATTTCAAATCAATTCAAATCTGATCTAAAGGATTCCATTTCCCAAATTATTGCTTAAGCATGATTTTAAATCACCATACTTGCTTGAGATACATTTTTATATTTAAGATTCGCAAGTAATTCTTCTCTTCTTTTGCCAAGTTTATTTACAGCAATTTGATCATTAATACTTCCAAATGTCTCCTTCTTAGCCTAATTGTAAAACTGCACACCTTAATAATTATTTTGAGTTTGAACTTTCAACATTATCATTCCATTTCTCAACTCTAAATTGCTATGTAGTGAACATGTATTATTGAGTTGCTGATACATGTAAATGTAGCTCAGTAGTGGGACCACCTCAATGAAAGTAAGTCTGCAAATTTATGCAACCAAAAACATCCTAAACTTATGATGTAAGGCTAAGGATCCATCCAGGACCCTCCTGAAAGAGATGGAAAAAACTAAGCAAGCTCAGGTCTACTACCCACTTGAACTAGTATATCCTTTTTCCCAGATATCTAATTTAGCCCTTTTGAATAATGTGGGTGCCTTTCTTTTCTAGTATCTCTATACTCTATAGGCATACTTACCTTTTCAGAGGTTGATGAGTATAAAGATCATGATAAGAGCCATTACAGTAGATTCCCCCACCCATGCCATTTGAGTACTTCAATACTTTAGGAGACAAGATCTTAATCAGTCTTCTATATATATGTTATACATATTAATTAATTAATTGGTTCTTTTATAGTTAATATATAATACCTACAACTGATGACACGTATATTGTGTTATCATATATCCATATGGATCTAGATTCCATTAGTAATGCGGATTTTATATATATAAATGAAGACGATCCTCCTTGTCAACGAATCTTCACCAAATTAGTTGGTTTGTTTTCAAGTTGACAAACACCTTTTTATCTTTTCTTCTTCTTTTTTTTTTTTTTTTCAATAACAATAAATTCAGCCTTGTTCCAACTTAATGGGTTGATTATATGGATCTATACACACAAAATAAGGAAAAAAAGATGAGAAATAAGAGTATAAGGAACAAGTCACAGCCGAAAGTTAGTAGAATCTTGACTAGTCAGATACCCATCCTAGCCCTCCAATAGATTTTATTTGAGGTTATATTGACTAAGGATGTAAATGGATCAGATACAAATTGAATTCAGATCATATTGATTGGATCCCAATATCTTGACCGGATACGAATATCCCTAAACAGATATAGATGCGAATCGAAATCAAATTTTCAACCATCTATTTACTCTTTGACTGGTGTAATCTAGACTTTTCTCCTCTCAGTGAATACAATTTGTTCTTATATCATCTTTCTAAATTGTCTTAGCTCTTTTCCTCATTCTCTAGAACCTGTCCAAACTTCAAAAACCCCCAAAATCATTATTGATTAATTAATCGAATGAGATAATTAATTTCCAAATAATTTGGATTTTAATCTGGATACCTTTGATTGAATATGGATATACTTAAACGGATGCGGATGCGGATGCGGATGCAGATGCAAATTCAAATTCAGATTTCGACTATCTATTTACATTTCTTCTTGAGACAAGACCAAGACTATGCATATCATTCTTCACTTCTCCTAAAGTCATTTTAGATCTTCCCTAGTTCTTTCAACTCCTTAGACATGAATTATATCATTCTTTACTAGATGTTCACAAACCTCTATTGAACATTACCACACTGCCTCAAACGGTATGTGGAACATTGTTAGTAAAAACGGGACTGGAAAAAAAAAAAAACAAAAACGGACGGTATGTGAATTGAATTTAACATTATGCCTGTACATCTCATGTTTCAGTATAAGTTTTAAAATATATCATTTAATATCATTCAACACCAATTCTAAATTCATACACCACACATGCCCAGATTCTTATTGACCAATGTGATTAGGTTATTATGTTGTTCATTGTTGTCAACATAATTAACACACTCTCGAAGTGATATATGTTCAGTTAGAGTTAGGCGTTATCACTTAATTAAGAAGTATTTTGTCAACAAATACGTCATTTTATAACTCAATTTTAGGGTCTGTGAATTGAATTTGAGTTAAAGGTAATATCATGAGAAATATAATCCACTACGTTAGCTTCAAGTTGATGAAAGAATCAAGTCGATCAAAGTTTAAGAGAAATATATTGTTAATTAAGTAGACATTATGTTAAAAAATCAAATCTTCAAAAACACCAATGTTTTAAACGTGTTTAGAACGAAAATGCTTGAAGTTTATGATTTTTTAAGTATCTTTGAGAAGCATACGATAAAACGTGTTTTAAACTGTAAAAAACGAAGTTTTCAACGCATTTTTGCAAACGACATTCAAACTCCTTTTTATTATCACTTTTAAACGCGTTTTTGCAAACACTCAAAACTCCTTTTTATTATCATCTAATGTAATTTAGTAACTCTGTACACCTCAATAACTTGCGATGAAGGGATGCGGCCATCAAATGAAGCAACGGATTTATCATGTGGAACACCATGTGATTGACAGGTCAGCCACCCTTGTAAGAAAATATAATAACTCCCCCCTATTTTATATCTTGTGGATCTCGTGAAAAACCACCCTCCCGTCTTTCCATCCATTGGCTTCGTGTGATAAATTCAATGCCGTTTAAATAAATAGAATTCTAGTCTCGCAGGAGGTACAAGATAGTACTAAGTGCTAACCCAAACATAGAAGGAAAAGGAAAGAAAATAAAGTGATCTTCCGTATCAGAATAGAAGTGGACACATGCCTTCGAGGAAACTCTACCAAGATTATTTCTTTGGCAGTTAGCGTTCTTTCTTAACTTATATTGATTTAAAGAAGAGTAGGTTCCAAAATTTTCATAATAACAATCAAAGGAAACAAAACATAATTAACAAATACCATCTGGGCCAATCAGGCTATGTTTGGTGACCCCTGCAGCCAAATATGAAACAAAATCACAAGGTCTATCAGTGTCTGGGTACGTGTCCAGGTTTTCCCAACCGTTGGATGCAACACCCAGGAGCCCCTCAATATCAGGAATTGACTCCATTGATCCCCACAATATAAGCTTAGATCACCTAGCTGGTAAGTGATCAATGTTCCAAACTCAACTAGCTTCATCCCAATTACTAAGGGTTGCCATGATACCCATGTAATGCAGGATTTTATTTTTTATTATTTGGGTCTGCATTTAGGATCATCTCTCACAGCACAGTGTGAGCAACCTATTCATAAACACAGATCAAATCAGAAATCTAGTGGACTAAAACATCATAGTTCATCCACAAGACCCAAAACTTTGACATATTTCTCACCAAAATTAGAGTAAAAAGGTAATGGCGGGGAATCGGCACACTATGATGCATAAAAGCTAACAGTAAAAGCAATTCAAATACAAAGTCAATGTGTCTAGCAATATATTTAACAAGAAGTTAAAACAAGAACAACTAAATGAGAAAAAGAACAATTCTAACCATTAGTTGCCATGGTAAACAACCACTCCGCAAGAAACAAAATCCTGTTATCTACAAGTAAGAGGATATAAGCACAGACTCAACTACAGTAAACTCCATTAGATACATCTCACATTTTATGACACCAAACACGTTATTATTTTCTAGACGTAGATATAAACCGGACACTATAAACCCTTAGACAAAAGGGGTTGAAATTGATAGGTTCTATATCCACAGTACATAATGATTCAGTCAAGTAAAGAATGGCTTACAACAAAAGCATTTTCCACTTTACACTGAATCAACACCTTCAACCTGCTGCTGAGCCAGGTATCTTTCCCTTCGTTCTTTCTGCAAATGACAACAGAGTAAAAATATAATGAGTATTAGAAGAGAAAAAAAGGGCATACCCAGTGCACAAGGCTCCCGCCACTGGGGTCAGGGAAGGGTCATATTGTACACAGCCTTAACCCCTCAGTTCACGGAGAGGCCGTTTCCCGACTTAAACCCAAAACCACTAGGTTGCAACAGAGAAATTTTACTGTTACGCAGAGGTCCGACCTCTACATAGAGTATGATACCAAGTGTAATAAAATAGAAGAATAACCAAATACGGGAAAAAGCCACAAGAAGACTAATTTACCCATTCATCTATAACAAGTCCTTCCCCAACAATTCTTGGGCCTGTGTCCTCTGGGGGTTTCTTCTTCGCTTCCAGTGCAGCCTCGGCATCAGCCAACTGTCGCTTAAGTTTATCCATCGCCTTAAAACAAAAGATACTGTCATTGATAGCAGTATGAAGTCAAAATGTTATGGACACGTGTATGCAGGCAAGCACACACACACAAGGGAGAGAGAGAGAAAGAGAGATCCTTCTTACAGGGCTAGGACGTTCTGCATCTAAGAATATGACCCTCAGAATCTGCTCAACTGCTACTTGATCTTTCTGCTCATCAAACTGTGCCCAAAAGATTTAAAAAAAAAAAAAAAAAAAGAACACAAAATTCCATCAGGCCACGTGTGACCCTTTTTTTTTTTTCTCCAAGATAAATCCAAAAGGGATAATTGATTGCTAACTAGTCAAACTGTTAAAAAAAAAAAAAAAAAAAAAAAAAAAAAATTAAAAATTTAAGAATTTGAAACTGCCAGTCAATTGAAACAATGGACAAGTACTGAGCTTTTGCTAAGAAAGCTCACAGAGTATATACAATTGACAGTTATCATCATAGTTAGTAGTATTAACTCAGGAGTTCCAATGAAACTATAATCCCAACTATTACAAAGAACCAAAAAATATGACTCCAATACTAGATCAGATGAAAACATACTAATGACCTTGGTTGGTGCGTGAAATAGGAATGTCATAGTCATGTTAAAATGGACTTACACTAGATTACAGCCAAAGTTCATTACGATCTGTTATTCATGTGAATTCTCAACATGGTTCATCAGGAAGAAGACATTGCCAGGTTCAAAAATATGTTGTGTTTTATCTTTTTCGGTAGTGTTACTTCTAATGTCTAATAATATATGCAAATAATCTAGATGTGGGAATGGATGATTTGAGGAAAGCAGATTACTCTGAGATATTAAAACCAGTTCAATATTCTTAAAAAATAGACAGAATCTTAGATACCATAAATTACATCAAAACAAAAGTCAAAATAATAGGTTTAAACAGAAGACTTCTATCCAATAAGGAGGGGCACCTCATGTCAAGGCGCTTTCAATACCAGACTGGAAAACAAACTCAACCACACCCCACCTGCAGTGGCTTGATTCCCTGAAACCAATCCCAAAATCATAAAGCAACCTCTTGCATGAAGGGTCCCTCACTCAATTTTACGGCCCAAAATAAAAAAATATAACAGGATCATGGTCATAACATCGAAGAAAGAGCAATCAAATTGAGGAGATTAGCCAGAACATCCACTGCGAACCATTAAACATAAAAAACCACTCACCAACTCAGGCACATAGTCCATTACTCCTTTTACTTTTAGGCTAACAATCTTAAATTTAACCTTGCTCTTCTGATCTGGATGCTTCTCATTGTTTTCAGGATGCTCCACAAACTTGAAAACTAAAATTCAAACCAAAGTTGGAAATAAGGGGGGATAAAAAATCAACACAGAAAAGGAAATGTCAAGTACAAATCAACTCAATAACGAGGTTATTTTATTACCAGTTGCAATGAGACTTTCTCCAGGAGTAAGGATACCCCCTGGAGGTCGCATGAAGCAGCTTTTTGGCGCTGTTGTTTGAAACTAATGCACCACAAAAGAAAATCACCCATTAAATGGTTCAATTATAGTTTTAATAATACAAGAATGCACAATTGAAAACAAGCAAAACTGCATTTAACATACTAAAGATAGTGCACAGCAGGCAGGATTTACAATGGGTTAATACACCACATGGCTACAAGCAAATGGGAAGTAACCTAGATAAGAACTAACATTCTGGATTATAAGCGCAAAAACTTGAATTTTTATCTGATTTTTGGAACGTATTAGTATCTGCAGTAATCATGAACATCAGAAAACAAGTTTTGATTGTTTTCATTTATACCTTGAAAGCTACGTTCGACTTGCTAGTGTTTTTTATCCTGATCGCGCTTCTGACTTGTTTACCAGGTTCATCTTCAACAGAAACAAGGGTTAGAAGGAAATCATAATTGGGGGCAATAAATAACCAATGGTACACCCAAAATCAACAATCTTTAACACTAATGTAACCATCCAAAGATGAAAGAAACTGATTTTTTTTTCCTTTTTTCCTTCGTAAAGAAACTGATTTTCTGCAATGTGTCCAGCAAACGCTTCAAGAAACTGTGGAAGAAAGTAAACCCAAACACCACCAAGACACCAGAATGCCATTGAAGTGTAGAAATCCAATTCAAATGAAAACCAAAGCAATTAAATAATCACTGTAACGGACCTGCAGTAACCAAGTCAAAGTAAAGAAAAGAAAAGAGAAGAAAAGCATCCCAGGTTTAAAAATTGAACAAATTAAGGCAACAGAAACAGAATCCAAATCCCTAAGCTAACTAAAACAACCCACCCACAGAAAATGAAAACGAAGAAGATCAAAGACCACCCAAATAAACAAAACCCAGTCCTCCAATTCCAAAAAATCAGCGGAAATCAAGTAAGGAAAATTAGAAACAATAGAACCCATGTCAACGAGTAGAAAATCAAACAGAGATAGAACATACAGGGGAAGTAGAGCTTGTTGCGAGGATCAAGACGGAGTCTACGGCGAGTGGGAAGCAAAGATCTAGCGACTGATGAAACGGTGCTTGAAGAATGATGATTGGAACCATCAACATGTTGATTGTTTTGATTCTGCTGGTGATGAAGGTTCTGTGAAGAAGACGACGAAGAAGCATTTCCTGAATGCCAAAAGGGCAATCGACAGAGACTCCAAACCTTGCCTTCAGAATGAGATTTTTCTTCAGCAATAGCCATCTTCTAAGCCTAACCCACCTCACTACTAAGCCTGTATCAGTCCATCAAACCAGCAACTCGCTCACAACGCCACGCCTGGCGACCGGCGACCAGCTTTGAGGACCAGAGACAGGAAGATCTTTGAAGACAAAAAATTAAGATTTTGAGTGTCTCTCTCTCTCTGTATTTGAAGTTCCTTTCTTTCTTTTAACTCTCTTAACGAGCTTTCTCTCTCCGCCTTTCGCTATAATTTTGATTGGGAAACGGCGGTGGCAACTTTACTCTGTTGCGCGAGGAGGGGGAGGAGGGACTAGAAATTGGAATTTGGAAAAGAGGGGAAGAGTAGCCAGCTCGGATCTTAAGATAACGAATTCACTGTAATTGAGCCGTGAGATTCACGTCCGTGGATTTGTGGATTTGGTTCTCCCTTTGAAGTTTCCTACTCCTCTGAGCTCATTTCTCTATGTACTAAACTACCTGCACTGAACCCATCAACGATACCACACCAAGTCTCGTGAGCTCTTCTTGGGCTACCCCTCGTCTCCTTCTGCAGATAAAGTCACACTCGCGGCACGCCCATCCCCTGGTGTTGACATGAGGACAGTAAACAATTAACTAGATCCATTGAGGCTAAAAAGGGCCAAAAAAAAAAAAAAAACCAGGAAAACTGAGATGGGCTTCCATGTCATTCCAAAAATTGGGTAGGGGAGAAAGAAAATAATCTATACAGTTAAACATTAGAATTACTGTAAGATCCTTCCAAACTTCATTAATGACCTATGGAGAGTGGTGCAGCGACTACAGAAGCAAGTGGAATGAATTTTTCGTGATTGAGGGGAGGGGGAGAAAAGCAAGGTTGACTTGCAAAAACGAGTGGGATTTTAAATTTCAAGTGGCTTTCCACTTGAGAGAGAGAGAGAGAGAGAGAGAGAGAGAGAGAGAGAGAGAGAGAGAGAGAGAGAGTAATTGGGTTTTGATTGGAGTAGGCGGAGGTTGTTGAAAAGTAGAAAAAAGAAAAAAAAGAATTTTGAGTCATCCATTCCTACAGAATGTGAACGAGAAAGTTCCAGGGAAGAAAATATCCATTGCAGATCTCGTTTCTTCACCACTAAAACTGGAAAAACCTGAGGGTCTCTATCTAACGTATCTGAAAGACTGAAGCATCCTTGTTCATCTTTGAAATTTCTCATCACTTGGATTAATGAATTAAAATCTTTACAGAATTAGTGGGTTGTAAGAGGAATATTGAAGTTCAATCCAAGACACAGAATTTCAAGTTCTCTATTCAACCAGATTAGTAGTAATAAGCAAATTGGTTTTGTTCATTTGTTTGTTCTAATTCCTTCTCTTTCTTGCAATCACATATCCTCAGATAAGAAGTCTATCCTCGTAAAGTTTTATCAATCACAGTAATTAGATCTTGCCTATCGAATTGGAAAATGAAGTTGGTTTTATTGAGTAATAAAGTGGCATTGTGAAACCCATGAATCCGGATCAGGGTCACATACAAGATTGTTCTTGTATGTCCCTGGTCCGTGGATTGAAAATCTATTAAATGAAGAGAGAGAAATAAATTCAGATTCACGGATGAGGGATCTCATGCGTGAACTTGATCTGGACTGGAAACCCATTTGATCATTGAAGAATCTGGTGCAGAGTCCCCTACCCTTTCCTGATCCATACTCCTGAACCCCATATTTTGATTGTCCTTCATTTCCCTCCTTGGAGTAGTCTGGTACAACCATGACTACCTATAGGGGATTCTTTTGGTTAAGTTACATTATTCGAACATGTTACTCACAAGTTCAAACAACATCTTTTCTGAATCAAGGGGTAAGACTGCATAAATTTACCAGTCCTAGACCCTACAGTAGGAAAAACCTCATGCGGTGAGTTACTCTTTTATGAGTCATCAATTCAGAATCATCTCACTGAAGAATTGCGGACTCCAAATTGTCATTCAGCTTATCCTTGAGAAATCAATCACAGATCTCCATCATTAAAGTTTCTCAATTGGCAATTTGATTTAAATTTTTCTAAGGATCAAACCCACATGAAGTTGTCACTTACAATGATGAGTTGTGTTACAGTACTGATCTTTTCTTATTAGTATTCTTTGTCAAGGCAAATGCTTTACCTCTAATCCTTCCTCTCTAATAAGCCCATGAAGTGTTGTTCATAATGATTTTGTCAAGGTAAAGGTAATCATAATTATGGACTTTGATCCATGGAGGGGGAACAACATGGGACGATGACTACTTATGCCACTCATGTGGCCTTTGTTTTTTTTCTTTTTTTTTTTTCTTTTTGGGTACAGCTCATGAGGCGTTTGCTTCTAAAACGCTTGAACAGTGAACAACACATTCGACATCATTGATTCATTAGTATTCTATCTTATTCTATCAACGGAAAGTCAGATAAATGGAATCTTAGGACAGGTCTGAAAATTCTATCTTGGAAGGGTACTTTCCACCCTCTACTCTTGGGATTCTATTTCCCTACAGCTAAAAGTTAGCTGTAACCTAGGTATAGCAGTCAAATTTTTCTCATTACAAAGTAGGAGATGACACATATAACGCAAATTCCACAGCTGATATTAATACTACGAATCCAACATTAATACCTAAAACCATGTTTTTACTTCTTAATTTCTGCCTCATCACGAGGAGTCTACATCGTGAGCCCATCATGTCAGGCTTTTTGATAATTGATAGTTACATGGTGATTCATGAATATAGGCCGTGGCTTGGAGTAATCATAAACATTAAAAAAAAGTTTGGACTGTCAAGACTAAATATGCATCTTAAATGAGTACTAAGATTTTGGTTTCAATCAGTTCTTTATTGATCTTTTGATTTTAGAATCATTGAAAAATCCATCATAGAATCGTCCCGTTCCATTTAAGTAATTGATCTCAAAATCAGCTCTCATAAAGATGTTCCATCTAGTAATGAGACAACTCCAGGTTTTAACCAATGGTAAATCCTTTCCAAGTATAAGCGAGTCCATTCTTGAACTGTTCCGATCAAGGATTTAAGGGCTGGTATAAGTATCGGCATCAATATCGATCCAAATTGGATAGATAGGGTATCTGTGGATTTTGTTCCTACTTTTTTTAAAAAGTACTAATTTTTTACTATTTTATCTCTATGTCAAATTGATAACCTACTTCACATGTTCTTCCTTTGCCTTTCCCATGAGTTTTTTTTTTCAGACCCCAATGCTTCCCCGGGAATAGTACCAAACTATCACGCTTTCCATGTTTTACCTCTCCTCCTCTCCGTCTCTCCTTCCCTCCTCTCCTTCTCTCCTTTCCCTCTCTCCCAGTCTCCTTTGAGAAGTATTTTTTTTTTTTCAGATTCCAATGCTGGGAATGCGCTTTACGTTTCAATTCACGAATCATAAGGGCAGGCAATGTATAGAGTTTATGAATTCCACCACGCTTTCCTTTCCTTTCCTTTCCAGTTTCCATGCTTTGTTTTTTCCTTTCAGATTCCAATGCTCCACTGGGAAATGGTACCAAAATATGTTCCGGTGTAAACGGGCCATTATTCTTCCTATCCATTGGCTCTCACCATCCAACGTCGTCTTACAGCACTCTCCCAGTCCACCACCCCATTACCCCAAAGATACCAATCTAAAATAAAAATAAAGAAAAGGTTTGTTAAAGAATCAGACTTGGGCCTCTCAGTAGAACAGATTTCAACCCGTATCAGGTCGATATTCCAACATAAAGGTTAAAATTAGGGTTGTAACGCTGACCCTGGGTCAGCGGCTGGGTCTTGGTTGAGGCCTATGTTTAGTATGGTCCAGTCTAATCCGGCCTTGATTTATGTAATATAATTTAGGATTTTCATTATATCCTTTTATTTGGAATAACGAAATTTGGGATATTGATTCTTATGGTCAGGGGTCCTAAACATCTATCATTGTGCATAGTTTTTCATAATTTTAATTGTTTATTGATCATTTGATCTATAGGTATCCCTTTTTTTTAATGCATAGGAGACAAAGCAAAAACAGGGTCAATCAGGGTTAGCCCAAACCAGACCAATTAGGGTCAATTAGGGTGGGGTGGGTTGGGTTCCATAAGTTAAGTAGGGTTGGGTTGGGTTGGGTTGGGTTGAGTTTTGGGGACCTAGGGTTGGGCTGTGAATTCAAGAAACTCGGCCCAACCCAGCCCTGTTTCACCCCCAATTAACATAGTAGACTTACTCGTGTCTAATCAGATGAGGAGGATCCACTCCTTAACCAATATCTAATAAATGGGTGAAAAAAATTCTCCGTGGTCATGCGGAATGGGGTAGTAGCCATGTTCCAGCTACCCCAATATAGCCAAGGAATTGAAATCTTGGGGTTAAGTTGGAAAATTCCACACTATGAAGGTATTCTCAACCCCTGCACTTGGGATTCCATCATTCCCTATTGCTACCAAGGGTAGCAAAACCGACATGAGCCAATTTTTTTTTTTTTTTTCTGGGGGATGGATGTTTAACAAACCCCTTTCCTGTTTTTAAAGGAAAAAAAAAGACAAAATACCAATAATATCTAAGTAAAGTTTAACATAACATTCAACTCCGTAATCAAGAATTTTCTATTCATCTTATCTAAGGCTAAGTGCTTAAGTAGGAGGAGAAAGTTGTTGTTAAACTTAATGCATAAATGAGGCCTAGGCAAAAAATGATTAGTAATTAGTAGAAGGAAACCTCTTCCCTTTTGAAACCCATGTGTGTCTCTTCTAGTGTTGACACAGAACCGCATGATCAAGGAGTATTCTTTTACCTTAAATAAATAATAGAAAAATATTGATAATAAGTATTATCTATTTTAATTAATAATGACTCATATGGCCCCCATTATTTGATATGGATATATTTAATCTATATTATCTCGTGGTAAAGCTTTATAGTTTTGGAGGAGCTACCACAATTAATGAAACCCAACAATCTTTTGATGTGGCTATCTCTCGCAGGATTGAACTGAATAACTACTAATTCAATCCCACCTTTTGTGTAAAAAGTAATGATGATATAATTAATATTGTTAAACTGGCGGCCTACAAGCCCACGGTAGGTAGAATTAGACTTTCATCGAGACATAATTTTATGGATAATTTGAAAAATATGTAAGTGGATATTTTCTTTTATGAAAAAAAAAAAAAAAAAGCTTTACAGTCCATTTTTGGGCCACATAGAGGAGGGAACAAGATCATCTCAAGTGCCCTCCAATGTGCATCGAACGGTTGGTCTTAGAGGAACCATCAACACCATTAAATGCTCGAAGATCTTGGGGATCATCCACATGTAAACTTTTGGATCCATCTTTAATTACTGCATGGCTATACATTGTAGTATTTCAATGATCGAACTACACATATTGAATTCCCAACCAAATTTTGGAAGCTCTATTGTCACCAAAAATGGAAAATTGGTTTGGGCTAACAATGGAGAGTGCAGTTGAACCTCCAAATTGTTTACAGCGAGCGCTGAGGTGCAATGAGCATTTTTGTTTTTTTTTGTTTTTATAAGTGATATATATGTATTAAGAAGTAACGAAATACAGAGTAAGGCAGCCTTAGTCTCCTTCTATGGACATACCAAAAGAAAAGAAAATAGGGCCCTTAAAACCAAGCAGGACAGGCCCTACATTACAATGTGGAATCAAAACCAAAAGATTACAATCTATAGTAGACTTTAAATTCAGAATCATCTCTTACCAAATTATTCAGTTCATCTGGAAAATCTTGAGCTTGAATAATAGTCTCTCCTTGGCCTGTTGCATATAATGCCATAAAATTAGCTGGTTTATTTATCTCCCTCCAAACATGCTTGAACTCCTTCCTTCCTAGAGACTTTGTCCTATTCAGAATCTCACTTTTAATAACTCTGATTTGCCAAAGTCCTTCTATCACACCATTTAAAATATCAATAGCCAATTTTGAATTTGACCGAATGGACACCTCCATGATATTCTTTTCAACACAAATGGTAACTCCTTTGAGAATAGCTTGCAATTCCAAATACAAGATGCTAGCATTTTCTCTCATACCCGCAAAAGCTACAATGGGTGCCCCCACCCTATCTCTGATCAATCCTCTATATGATGCTCTATTATGTGTAAGGGAACCATCACAATGCAACGCTACCATGTTACCTGGTGGTTGGAACCAGCAACAAGCTCTAGGAATCACTGTTTTTTCAAGTGACTTTGATTCCCCAAGTTGTTACTTAGAACTAGTTCCTAGGGGTGCATTCAACCATAAAGCTCATAATTGAACATTTCAACTTAACTTCTGAAATTATGGTGTCAATAATCTGTGAAGCAGTTCGACATTTTGATTTAAAAATCCTAAAATTTTTTTCTTACCATATGTGTTGTACTATGGCACAGAAAGCTAACCTCCCCACTACTTTTAAAGGATCACTTTCATGAAATTCACTTTCCACCCACAATGCAATTTCCATGATACTATTTGATTTCTTCCCATTTTGAATGCATAATAGAGATACCTTCCCCATAAAGCATATGTAAACTGACATTCAAAAATAAATGATTTCTACTCTCCATACTTGCCCAACAGAAAATGCACTGATGGTTAATATTCATCCTCCTTTTGATGAGATGGTCTTTTGTTGGTAGAGCATCTACTAAACATCTCCATGTTGTGAAAGAATGCCTTGAGATGTTGTCTTTGAACTGGGCAGATCTCTTCCAACTAACCTTCCTTCCTTTCATCCTCACTATCTCCCATGTTGATTTGGTAGTAAAGACTCCTGAAGGATCTCCTTTCCACACCACTTAGTCTTCCTCATCATAATGAAGTCTCGGAATATTTTGAAGACATCCCCAAGCTTCTCTAAGTTCAAAAGTTGTAGCTAGAGTAGGCTGCCATTCTCCATTCCTTAAGATTTCTTCAACTGTAGCAAGATGAGGCAAACCAGAATCATATCTAATGGTGAACCAACCAAATCTCTTAAAAATAATACTTTTTGGGTGCCAATTATCCAGCCATAGCCTAGCGGATCTTCCATTGCCTACAATATGCATAATAACATCTTCCACTTTATCCCTATACTTTAAAATCTTACTCCAAACCTAAGAAGCTTCACTAATAACCTTCACAGTCCAAATAAAGTCCTTCTTCAGATACCTCTTGTAGACCCACTCCACCCATATGCTCTTCTTATGAGAAGCAATCCACCATATTTGCTTCATTATACTAGCCACATTCATGTCCTTCACTCTTTTCAAACCTAATCCCCCTTCCTTCTTAGGTTTGTAGATAGAATCCCAATAGACATAATGTATCGTCTTCACCAAAGAGGGACCAGACCATAAAAATTTTGAAAAGATAGATTCCACCTTTGCTATAAGATTACTTGGAAGAGCAAAAATCCTTGACCAATATATATAGCACCCTTGTAGAACCGAGGAGATCAACTGAAGCCTTCTAGCATAGGAGAGAAATCTTGCTTTCCATCCTTCAAGTTTTTTCCTGATCAGATCCAGAATAGGGTTGCAGTCTCCTATGGTAAGCTATTCTACAACAAGAGCGACCCCAAGGTACCTTATTGGCAACTTAGTTTTCTTAATACTTGTTAATTCCAATAATTGCATACTACTAGCTTGAGTAAGGCCCCCTAAAATAATAGGGGACTTACCCTAATGAGATGCAGCCTAGAGAAGGATGCAAACTCATCTAGAGCCCTCAAACTAGCTGTGATAGAGTCACTAATAGCCTTTACAAAGATCATAAGATCATTTGCAAAGATAAGATGGGACAGTTGCACTGCTTTGCATCTAGGGAGTAGAGTGATATCCCCATCCACTACTAGCTTCATCATAACTCCAGTAAATCCCTCCATTGCCATGGTAAATAGATAAGGTGATAAGGGATCCCCTATCTGATAAGGACTACTATTAACAAGTACTGAAAATGTAGGAGTTGTGACACAGGCCTTAATCCAGCTCATGAACAGAGGAGGAAACTCCATTTTTCTCATAATTTCCAACAGAAATTTCTTACTCAAATAGTCATAAGCTTTATGTAAATCAATCTTTAATATTGCAGTGGGTGTGCCCTTCTTTGTTCAATACCTTTTACAATATCAGTACAAATGAGAATATTATCAGCAATAGATCTCCCTTTAATGAATGCTGATTGATTTTCACTAACCAGTTCTCCAATAACTCCTTGCAATCTGTTAGTGATTATTTTTGTAATAATCTTGTACATGATATTGCATAATGTAATGGGCCTAAATCCAACAAATGAAGCCACCTGATTTGTCTTAGGAATGAGACTAATAAAAGTTGCATTAATAGAGGATGGCATAATAGCTCTTTTAAAGAACCACTTGATAGCTAGGGTAAGATAAGATCCTCTCCAACAATCTCCCAAGAATGCTTGAAAAAGCTAGCACCAAACCTATCAGGACCAGGGGCTTTTGTACTCTTCATAGCAAAGACTACCTTCATGATTTCATCATTAGAAACACCTTTTTTTTCTAATATCCCTTGCTGATCTCTTGAAAGGGTACCCCCACATCTTCCTGACCAGCCCCAAACAGATCCTTGTAAAATTCAATTGTTTCCATCTTAATTAGACTAGGATCATCCACAACAACCCCATTTCTTCCCTCAATTTCGAAAATGTTATTTTTATGTTGCCTCCCTCTCATAGCCTTCTGGGAAAAAAAAAAACTATTATTTCCATCTGCTAGTTACAACCACTTCACTCTAGATTTTTCTTTGAGAAAGCTCTCCTCCACCTTCAAAACTTCCCATAATTTCTTCTTAGCCTCCCTCTCTTGACATAGCAGGTTATCATCACCATGATTGGAATCCAATTTAACCTAGATATCAGAAAGAACACCTTCAACCTCTTTAACTGCCTTGAAAACATCCCTAAAACTCTCCTTATTCCACCTTTTCAGTTCCCTCTTAACAGTCCTCAACTTAGCATCAAACCTAAGTAAAAGATTCAAATAATCCTTAACAGAAAGCTCCCAACCCCTTAAAACAGTATCCTTGAACCCCTCATGCTCAACTCAAGTCTCAAAACATCGAACCGGTTTCAATCCAAAGTTCCTCTCCTCTAGAATACTCAAGAGAATAGGGTTATGCTCTGAAATCCCAGGATTCAAAAAAGTAGCTTCAGAACACTTAAACTTATTATTTGAGATTTTAAATGTAACCGCAAGCGTACGGATCAGTGTAGCTACAGGTCGAACTCAAGGAGAGCAGCCACTTTATTTTTTTATTTCTTTTAATAATGCGAAAGTGAACCAATTAATGGTTGTGATCTAATTCTAATTATCGTCCTAAACATATGTATCTGAAATAACGTCCTAACCATTCGTCATCTAAGAATTTAAAGACGCAAGCCACGCAATTAAAATTAAATAAATAAATAACTGAAAATAAACAACCTACGCAATTAAAAATAAACAATAAAGAAAAAAAATGATGAAATAAAAATAAAGTAAAAAAAATGGGATAAAGCTAGAGAGAGACTCACAATTAGGTTTCTCTACTTAGCCCGAGGGATGCATCACAATATGAGCTTCCCTACTTGACCAGAGAGTCACTCTTACAAGGGTTACTCTACTTGGCTTTAGGGAAAGGGAGGCAATAAAAATAAAAACAATAAAATGATGGTTCTATGGCTAGGAGGGGCAAAGCCAACACATACACTAGCCATGAACCTTGGGGGAAAGGGATAGCAATAATGTAACGACTGAAATTAAAATCCTAAATTAAGAAAGAAAGGGTAGTCAGAAGAGGGAATTAGAGGGGGGAGAGAAGACTACTGAAGGAGCCTACTTACTTGAACTTCAACCCTCGAACTGAAAACTTGGGTGATTTGAGATACTACCAGTACTAAAAGCCAGATCTAGAATAAACCAAATCTGAAATTTCTAATACTAGAGAAAACAAATCTTGAAAAAAAAAATTGAACTTGAAAAAAAATTGCTCCACGGCTTGTGATCTTGTCACCTAGGTCTAAGCCTAGAACTATAACTTAAAAAATTACAACTCAATTGCATAAATCATAAACATAAAAGGGCTGAATAAAAATAAAAGAGTGCTTTCATTAATTGAAATAGAAAAAAGCTATTATAAAAGTGATTAAAGAAAAGATAAAGAAGAACTAAAACTAAAGAGAGAGTAAGAGAAAGAGAGAGCAACAAAAAAAAACCTAGAAGAAGAATGAATTGTCTCCCCTCCTCTTACATGAGTTGTATTTATAGGGAATGGGGAGATAGGGTAACAAATTTCTTTTTCCTAAAAGGGAGAAACCCATAATTGGTTGTGAGATCTTTTGAGACCAAAAGTGCTAAGGTGGAGGAGAGAGAAGAGAAATAAACATTGAGAAATTTCCTATAATTTATTTGCTTATTTTCTTTCTTTTTTTTTTTTCTAATTTATTTCTCTTGTTTTTCCTCCCTCCAAGGGATGATTTTTCTTCTTGCTTTGTGTGATTTGGACAATCTTTTGGTGATGATGTGGAGGAGAGAGAAGATTTGGACAATCTTTATTTCTCTCTTTTTTCTTTCTTTCAATTTTTTTTCTTCTCTTCTTACGCAGGAACCCTTCCACGATTTTCCTTGCTTCTAATTTGATGTGGAAATCACCTCCATGCCCTTAGTGCTTTAAGCGAGTGAAAAACATGAAATCTTCAACAAAATTCTCTAAAAAAAAAACAACCATGAGATTCGAACTTGAGACCTCTTGGTGAGCAAGGAAATTTTGCACACCATAGCTCACCAACTACACTAGGTAGTTGTTGTTACCAAAAACGAATCTTCAATCACTTAAGGATGTGGTCCATCGATCCTTGTTGGCATTTGGAATATTCCTTGTACCTCTGGAACAACTGCAAATGGGCTGGTTCTGCATCTCGGTTTAGTTCTAATCCATTATTCTTTTTCAGGCCCGAAAAGAATAATCATTTGTACGGGTGACCAAACGAATGTGTTTTTTTAATTGAACACATCTATCTTACTCAGAATTTCATCCTCTTCGCAACCATGAAAAGAAATAGGACCTCTTTATATGTAAAATTGAAGATATAGCGTCCGATAGTCCTTAAGGTCTTGAAAATATAAAATCTGCAAAAAGAGAGTAAAACCTATGGTAGCTCCATTCTAAATATGTAAAATGCATGTTTTACTACCCTAGATTTCACACATAAATGTGCTCATCACAAATCATTGTGCATTTCATCACCATAACACGTATTCCAAGGCATTAAGTTCTACATTGTATCACAATTATCCCTCCTGAGCATACATGAAAATTTATTGCGCATTAGCTTATAATTCTCATAAAAATGGGATCTACAAGGCTTAAAAACCAAATCACCAAAAATCTGAGATTTTTGGCCCAAAAACCCACACCGACTGGTTATACTGGCCGGTGGGTCATTTTTATGACCCGCTGGTGGCGACTCGCCGATCTTGTCGCAGATTCTGTTTTGAGGGAAGAAAAACCCACATTTTCAAAACCTTTTATTTCCCTCTTCTTCTTCTCTTCTCCAAATCACCCAAGGCACCCAAGGAGCGTGCAAGAGCACCATTTCCAGCCCTACTCACGCCTCTCCCTTGGATCTACAGTCTCTATACTCCATTCAAGCTCAAGTAAGTAGGATTTACCTCTTTATTTTTGGGATTTTTTTGTTTGCTTTGCTTAATATCTCAAAACTCTATTTTCCTTTGATTTCTTCAAAATGAATTGAATGTATTATGTGGATTGGTTGTTTCTTTGGTGTTTCTTGTCTCTAATCATCACTTATATCATCTATATGAATTGAAATCCCTATTTTCCCAAAATCTTTGTTGTTTTAGGGTTTTCCGCTTTTTCCTTTTCTTCCTTGCACAATGTAAGATTGAATAAGCCTATACATTCATATTTAGTTATACATTAGTGGTAAGAAAGCTACATTGTACATATGCATCACTTTCCACACTTGGCATGAGTTTACCCTCATTTCTAGGTTAGTGTTCTTGGGAAATTAGGGACTTTCACTTGTTTGACCTCAATATGCCAATTACACACATTTTTCATGAAATTATTCCCTTTTCTCACATGTCATTGCCAATTGCACTTGATATGCTAGGTCATACTACACCTGTGAAATTTTCCCCATTTACTCTTCTTTTTGAAAAATCTGTCAATTTCCTCAATGGTTTCCAACTTGGTATTTATTTATATCTATGCATTTCATGATTGCTTTCCTCTCTTATATCATACTTGTATGATGCTTCAATTTCATGACTTCATGATATTTACTCACCAATTGTGTGGTTTTGGCAATCTACCACATCTATATTTGTCAAAACACACTTATATGCGTTTCATTACATTATGATTGTGGCTCTTCACTATATACTCTCTCCTCTTTATTTGTCAAAACACCACTTCCCACTCAATGTGTTTTGTTAGAGTTGTCGTTTCCACTAATCACTCTTTACGACTTTTGACTTGTACCTTACTTTCATCATTTGTTTAAAAATTCACATTTTGTACTTTATCTGTTTCCCTTACATCTTTCTTTTCCAACTTTTCAGAATGTCATCTCGCAAGGGCAAAGGAGTAGCTTCCTCATCTAGAAGTGGGCATGCTTCCAGTAGGAGAAAGAGGGGTTCTGCTTCCAGCTCCTCTGCTTCCCGGGCTCGACCCACTAGAGACCTATATAAGGAATTCGAGGATTATGATGATAATGTGTTTCGTAGTCTTAAGGTTGCAAGCTCTTGGGTCGAATTCAAGAAGAGACCCGTCATGTTGGAGAAAACTGTTGTAGTGGAGGACTTCGTTTGAGTTTGGCTACTCGAGCAATTCACCGCCCTTGGTTAGCAATCCATTCTATCCTTTGACCGTCGCGGCTATTCCAACCTCGTGAGGCTATTCTATTACAACTTAGAGGTGGTCTATGACGATAGGATGTACACCCTTACCAGCGGGGTAAAGGGTAAGAATATCAAGCTTCCCATTGATCTACTGGCGGAGATCCTGGGCATCTCATTAGAGGGTACGTGGTACTATTGCCCTCTAAGGGGTAGGGCCTTGGGTTCCCATGTGAGTGAGAGCTCCTAGAGGCACGTCTACCAGACTATCTATGGTAGTGAGGTCCGACCAAAGTCCGAGACTTCCTATCATGCCGAGGTTCGAGTTTTCAGTCGCTTGGCTTAGTTCAACCTACTTCCTCGTACTGGGCACCGGAACCAAGTGAACTACATGGCTTCTTATGTGGCCTACTGCCTCTACACTGCAATAGTTGGTCCTCCATGCGTGTGCCTTCCATATGTGATCATGAAGATGATGGAGTACCACGCAGCCCATCCTACAGATGGTAACTACACCTACTGTCAGTCACTTACTAAGATTTTTGAGTACTTTCACGTTGACCTTGAGGGTGAAGTGGGTAGTGCCCCCTCAGACCAATTCACCCAGGGCATCTTGCATAAGATGGAGCTATTCCATTTGATAGAGCCAGTGGTGGGGGAGCCAACCTAGGAGGAGGGTGGTGACGATGAGGAGGAGGATGAGGACTATATCCCCGAGGAGGAGAAGGATATAGAGATGGATGTGGAGATGGAGGATGAGGTCCCCCTCAAAGCAGTTCCACCATCTCTAGGCAGAGGGTGTTTGATTTCCAGGGTATGATGGCCAATTTGAGCGCACTTCAGGATGGTCAGGAAAAGCTCTTGACAGGGCAGGCAGCTATGAAGGAAACTCAAGCGAGCATGATCATAGACATTAACAGTGTAAACCATGCCTTGGACTTAGCCTCTAGGGAGATGGCGAGGAGTCTCAGACATCTACAGGACGGCATAGACTTGGTGAACCATCGAGTCAACTACTATGATCGTCGCTTGGGTATTAACTCAAGAAAGCAGGTGGAGGAGGTCATGGACTTAGATGACATTGATGATGAGGACTAGTGGTATTGTTGTTGTTTTTCTTTCTTTTCTTTTGTATCATATGGGTTGTAATTTTGGGAATTCTGTTGTTTTTCTTTTTCCTTTTTCTATTCTCTTTTCTTGTCTAAAATTATTGGAACAAATCTCTAGTGCATAGAGAAATTTCTAGATATGTTTATGTTGTGAATTCTCTTCTAATATGGAAATTTCTAGATAATCTTATTCTTGTGTGCACTTTTGGTAACCCCAACATACGAATACATCATGGAAAAATTTTTAAGTTTTGTGTTCTCTTAAATTTATATTTGAAGTCTTTTATGGTTTCTAGCAACCCCTTGTCTAAATTTGGGTTTCTAAGAACTTAGTTTTGCAAGCTATGTGTGATTAGAGCATCGCACTCTAATACCATCGTTGTCACGGCCGTTCACATAGAACCGGACTAGTGCCCGGGTTCCCTCCGGGTAACCTAAACCACCAGGATCATCTGATATAGTAACCACAACACAGTAAGACACAAGTGATCAATGGAATATATTAATATGATACAGCGGAAGTCTTGGCATAAATGATTAACTATAATTCCCCATAAACTCTTGATACCCAAATTGTTATACATAGTATAATTACATATGAGCCTGTAAGCATGATATTTACACAAGAAATAGTGATTTAAATATCGAGAGCATAAAAAGAAAATATACCAAAAGAATAAAAAAGGAGTACAGTCAATAAAGTCCATCATTGTTGCCTTGTAACACAACCCTCACACGATCAACCTTCACTGTGTTCACCAATCCCCCACTAGGGTTTCGTCAGTGGGACCCGGCATGGGCTCCCTACAGAGTATCTTGCAAAATCATCTAAAAAGGTATGTACACGAGGGGTGAGCTCACTAGCTCAGTAAATGGAAAAAAAAAAGATGCACACAAGCAATGGCAAGCAAATGATCCTATATGCATGAGATTTATTTTAGTTCTATTCCACCTAAACAAATCATTCTAGGTCATAGGCAACGTGCTACTCACAACCATAGTGCACGTATGCCCTAGGTATGAGACACGTTCTCCATCCCGCAATACGCTCATAAGGTTGTCGGAGAAGGCCCACCGTGAGCACTTAGAAAAGTAAATCGTGGTCGAACCACAACAGAAATGTAAATCGTAGCTAAACCATAGTATAAAAGTAAATCATGGCCGAACAACAATAGAAATTAAAAGTAGTACGATTGGCCCTCTGAATATATCACCAAGGTTTTCAACTGTCCTAATGATCAGCCAAACGTACTTCTAACCACCACGACGGTCTGCGATTGACACTTCGCCCCAATGATAACTCAACACGTAATCGTAGCATGAGGGAATATGAAATCCTAACCACATGCTCTTACATAAGATAGTACAACTACATACTTCTTTCGTGTCTCATTCCACGGTAAACCAATGCATTTATTTTTAAGCCGACTACGACATCTAATCTAGAAATCCCATACATGTTCGGTAAGCCAGCATCATAAGCATCATATGATAAATCCATTCTCAAGATTTCAACATATAACAATGCATATAGAATTTAAGATATACATGTTCAATTCTAATACATCACTCATTCATCAATCATATGCATGAGCATGGCAATTAGTATGTCAATAAAATTCATGAATGCGAAGGATGCCAAAAACACTCCAAAAATTAAGATCAAAGTCCTCTCCTCACTTACCTATTCTAGTGGAAAAATCACCACTCGCAGTACATGTAAGATCCAGAGTGAGAAGATGAGTTTCTTGAAACTTAGCACAGACAAAGGGTTTAGAAATATGTCAAAATCAGGATTATAATCGATGTAAGATATAGACATGCCACGTATAATAGCATGAAAAAGGTTGTCGACGAGTTTGAGTTCAACTGGAGCTCATTTGGGCTACCGGTGGGTCATACATGTGGATAGGAGAACTCACCTGTGCAGTCTGCCCAGATCGACGGGTCATACAGGCGGGTCAGGAACCCACCGGTCTTACCTACCAGTAAAACCAGAGGTGTAGGAATGACTGGTAGGTCACACCGGCGGGTAAGGCACCCGCCAGTAGAACCCAAGAGGGTAGATGTGGTCAGGCACCCGCCAGTCTTACCTGCCGGTTCTCTTGGATTTTGTTGCTTTTCTTCTTTCTTCATTCCAACTCTTGGAACCCCCAATAGGGTGATTCCCACATCATTTTTCACACATTCTAAGTTCCATCTACTTGATTGTACCATGGATGTAAGACAACAACAAGATTTGGGGGAAGAAATCATACATTTACTTGGAAAAACCTCAAATCTTGGAATCCTCTTCCCAAACTCAAATGCCACTTCAATAATACCAAATCTTTGTTTTCCTCCTCAAATACTTCAAGAAAATCACACTATAGCTTCATTATCCTCTAGATTCAAACATATACAAAGAGGGTTTCATCAAATCTCAAGGTTCATGGTGTTACTTACCTCAAAATGAAGATCTCAAGTCACTAAATACTATTCCGACGACGGAAAGGCGAGGTGCGGCTCCAGAATCCAAGGGGTGAGCCTCTTTCCCCTTCCTTCTCTCCTTTTTCCTCTTTTCTCCCTCTTCTTTACTCTTGTCACCCACTTTGCTTCAAAATCATAAATGAGGGAGAGAGAGTTATAAAGGCTATTTATACCTTAGTGTTATAAATATTTTCTAAGGTTCGTTTGGTTTTGTCCATTTATGAACCGAATCGCATTAAACCACGTTTCTGGGCGAGGTAGCCGACATCATGGGGCATACAAAACCTCTTTACGACGAGGAGGTCGAGACACACATGCTCATCAAAGCCAGGCATGCTGGGGTCCACAATACCCCAACAGGTAAGTCACACTGGTGGACCTCGCACCTACCAGTGACACCCACTAGTTGACCAAATAAGCAAATATTGCTGTATTTTAAAGGAAAATGGAGTCATAACGTGTACTTTACTCTTGCCACGTGTTGTGGATCAAGTTCCTATTATTCAAATATGATAACGTACATTTCCTACTTATATATGGCCTTGTGATATGTGTAAGGACATGGCTTAGGTGTACGGATCATCTCAGGCACCAGCTTAATCCGGTCACCCCGCATTCGACGTCACCCTTGCCGTCATGTACCACAAGGCATCGACATCAACCCGTTCTGATTTAGACCCTGCAAGACCAAACCGAATCAACCGATCAATAAACCGATTTGCAAAGGTGCTTGGTGTTCACCTTCTCCAACAACTCTCTGTTTTGAAAAAACTTCCCATTTTAATGGTTATTTCCCTTAAAGGGTGTAATAGTCCTTTCAACAAAAGACTTATATTAATAAAAGGGTATTTAAGTATTTTCATGTTTGAAATTAACAGAATACTCACAGCATCAACTTCAGGGGAAGGGGTGTAATTCGCTCAAACCCTTAGACTTACATGTAATTTTGACAAACTATATGGGAGGGGATGTAATTTTCCCTTTTTTTATTTTTTTTATTTTTTGAGATGATTGAGTCTCTTAAACTCTTAATCCGTGAAGTTTCTCGTGATGGGGATATTCGTAATTATATTGATCTTAATAATTCCCCATTATCCCTTAAATATATAAGGCGAAAAATGAGTCGTAAAGTTTGCATCTTTTTTTTTTTGGGTAGAATTAAGTTTGCATCGAGTAGCTGCAATTGAGAGTTTGAGACTTTAGAGTGTTTCTGCAGATGTACTGTGTCTGGAAACCAAAAAGTCATCGCTGAACTTGGGGAGGTGAGAAGGAATGATGGCGGTAAAGGCGAGCTTCGTCAGCATCTCTGCTCCTCCGATCATCTATCAGGATCGTTATCGTTATTGTTCGCCGCATCGTGGTATTACACGTACTGTCAAATTCAAGGTACCGAAGTCCGAATTCCTCTCCTCTTCGAAAGAATTACTCTCTATCCTCCTCCCATCTTCCCTATGGATTTCTTATTTGTTTTCCATTCTGGATATTACAAGTTTGAAGAACTCTCTTGGTTGCAGGGAGCAGCAATGATATTACCTGTGAAATGCTCTACCGGGCCGACGGATTCGGAAGCGGAAGAACCGTACCGTCCTTCGTGGAGCCTTTCTGTATACAAATGGTACGCAGGACTTGGAGCCTTGGGGTTTATCGAAACCGGATACTTGACTTATCTCAAGTTTACAAATTCCGATGCCTTCTGCCCTGTCGGCGGCGGCAGTTGCAGCGACATTCTCAACAGTGATTATGCCTTTGTTTTTGGTATGCTATGACCTCTTTCTTTTCCTTCTCCAATATTTTGTATATTTCCTTTCATTCGTTAATTAGTTGGTTGATGAGCGTTTACTGTGTTCGACAGTTGGTTAATGTGAATTGTTACTAGACTTGGATGTTACTCGTCAGGATTGTACTTGGTTATAAGTTAAAAAAGATTTCCAATTAGTAACCTACCGCATGTTCTCCAAACTAACTTTCCTTTTTCGCCCAAGGGGGTTTCTTTACCTACTACAAATAAATCTAGTGACATTACCGCCCTTATATCAGTAAAGTCGAGCCAGATTACTTCATTAATTGGTTCAGGGAAGCAGTGATTTACTAACCTCCATTTGCCTTACTCAGCAAACATCAGGTTGAAGGGACCAGTTCTTCTGTTTACCTCTGAATTGTATCATAATATTAATTTTCTTCACTTCAATTGGTGCCCTCCAAACATCCTCTAGGAGAACGGTCAGTATGATCATTACGCGGGAGGAAGTTACAATTTACAAAAGATAAAAACTTGAGGGGAATCTAATGTTGGGCTTCAACATCCATGCCCTTGGATCCTTATTAGAGAAGGATATGAAAATCCCCTTAAAATAGTCAATAGAAAGAAGATAGTTGGCTTCCCTCAAAAAACTAAACCTTGACATCCCAATTCAGCTAGAATGAGACCTGTTTATGCATTTGGAGATCCTTTTATTCCTATGAACTGATGGGTAGGTAATCTAGAAATCCGTACAAGCAGCTGTTTCCTTAACACAGACCTACTAATACACAATCTTACCCATTTTACATGTCATATCTAGTATGTCTCCAGAATATAGGAAGAATTTGCACGGTGTATTCCAGTGGACGAGTCGAGGTCCACTGTATTGGCCTCATTGGTATCCCTACCTCATCATGCATGCCATATTTTGTGTAGTTGTCATGTTCCAAAGATTGACTCTCCCTCTGAATTGTTAAAGCCATTTGGCAAGCAGGGTGATGCAGTTGCACGATGGACTTAGGAAAGAAACATCTTTTGACTTGATTTTCTATTGTTTTAGAAATAATTTCTTTTTAAATTAGCTAGCTTCTAATTTTAGAATAGTTTCCTTTCAAGTAATTACCATTAATTGTTTGATTTTCTTCCTTTATATTGGACATGTAAACGATGGAGAAGTCCAGTGAAAAGAATTGAATGAAATTGAAAGAGTATTTTGGGTGAAACCATGGTTGCCGTGAGGCTTGCATATCCCTCCCTCCCTCTTTGATCATCTTCTTTCTTCTTTCTTCTTTCTTCTTCTTCTTCTTCTCTTCCCTGCTATCTAGCTTTTCTCTCTCTATATTTCTTTCTCTTATTTCTTCTTCTTCATCTTCCTGCACTCACTTCTGCCATCACCCAACCAGTAGACTGAGAGGGACTCAACCGATCTTCCTCAATCCTAACTCTCCTTACCTGAGATTTTGACTGAAGGAAATATTCTTCTGGGCGAACAGAAACCCTAAGATTTCAGTGCATGTGATCGACCCTGTTGAGAGCTTGAGGTCTGATTTATGGCTGATCCTGCAACTACCGCCTAGAGGAATTTCAGAACTTTCATACTTGATCAAAGCTTGTTGTTAGATGTCATTGAGTCTTGGATTCAGTAAATCTGGGGAAGGCGATTCTGTTCACAAATTTTCCTGAGATTTGGAGCCTTGGTTAGGTGGCTGAATTGATCTCAAATTTCTGATTTCTACCTCTGGTTTGCGCTAGAGGTAGGAGACGATAACTTGAGAGGCACAATTCACTTTTTTTTTTATTTTTTATTTTGATTGTTTCCTTCCTAAACTACCCCTCATTCCATCTTTTTTTACTACTTACCCATGCCCAATAATTGCTTCCAAGACTACCCCTGGTCAATAATTCTAATTCCTTTCATATCCCATCAGTTACTTTAACCTCCTTTCATCCTTTTAAGATCCCTTGTATTTACAAGTCTGCCAATCCTTTCTAGGTTTCTTGTAATTACTAAATTGCCACCTCCCTTTAGTTTCAGTTAATTACAGAACTGCCATTACTCCTCATATTTTGAATTTACAACTTTATTGTGAGCCCTAAGCGATCCGATTTCAGTCCTTGAAACCCAGATCCGCATCACAGGGATACATTTCTCTTTGATTCTTCTCTCAGTTGAGGTCACCCATTCCTTTGGTTGGGAATTACAACCTAGATGTGCACGCCAGATGACACACCTTGGGATCTCAGCATTGCATTTGGATCCATGCCAATACAGGAATGTCCACTGCACAGAAGGGATGCCAGCCCTGCACCATCTGATGGAGCGTCAGCTTAGCATTTCCCTTTTTTGGTTTTGCATGCTGCATCCTAATTGTTGAGATGTTCTTTTTGGTGTCAGATTCCAACAGAGTTTGTAAAGATTCTTTTAATTTGCTTTGTTTTTCTACCTCAGGCTTTACAGATAGGGATATGGTGAATAGAGAGTATGGATAGGATGGAATTAATTAAGATGACCTCCCCCCCGCATAGATGCAATTCCTTTTCCATGAGGCAAATTTTATTTTAATACATTTTCTGTTCTTGGGTCTTGAAAGTAGAGAGATCTAGGATCACTCTATAGAGCAAGACGCATTTACTGAAGAAGCAAATGTGTAGATTGGCATAAGAGTTGGAAAGAAAAAACGTGGCTGCCTTTGTTGATCCCATTTCTACATCTTTCATGTGAGTTTGGTTCCTTTCTGGATTCCTTTCGTTTAACCTCCAGGAAATATATTTCAACAGAGAACTCTGTTTGTGCCTTTGTGGCTTATAATTGAAGAAATGGAGAACAAAGAAAAGAAAAAAAAAAATGAAAAGCAACTTTGTCTTCCAATTATAAAGCAGGTGAAATGTTTAACGGAGGATTTAACTTACTAATTTTGGATTTTGCAGGTGTTCCTCTTCCATTGATTGGTATGGTTGCATATGGGTTAGTTGCATTAGTGGGTCTACATCTGTCTGGAAAGAGTTTGCTTTCTGGACTGGGTGAAACTGATGGTCGTTTGATTTTACTGGGGAGTACTACGTCGATGGCAGCGGCTAGTGCATACTTTTTGTACCTTCTGAGCACAAAGTTTGCAGGAGCATCATGCTCTTATTGCTTGATGTCAGCCGTTCTGTCTTTCAGCCTGTTTTTCCTCACACTAAAGGTGTGTTTTAATTAACATTTTTCTTACTAGTAAAACATTCATGTGGATGGAAATGACGGATAACCGGTTTCCTGGTTGTGTATGCGGTAGGAATTCGGGTTGCAAGAGATACAAAGGATGGTGGGTCTGCAGCTAGTTATAGCCAGTGCAGTTATTGCTGCTTTGAGTATTTCATATGGTACTCAAGCTACTCAAACTGTATCAACGAGGTGCGTTATTCGGTACTTTGTGTAGTGCATCTCAACTTGTCTTCATATCTCCACTGAAAGCAACCGAGACTAAACTCAGTTGCTTGGGAGTTTGCTGCTTCCATCTTGATCTTCCAATTGATTCTATTTAAAGTCATGAGAGATGGTTTATCTGTCTAAAAATTGGTCCTGCCTTTCATTGAAGGATTTAAAACTTGGTATTGTGGATCAGATCGGACACTGCCAATCCTGATCCAGGTTGATCCAGACTGGTACTGGCTGATGCTGGAGGTAAGATTGGTTGTACCAGCCTAGAAGCCTAAGGTGTTAGGTTCAGAAAGCTCGTTTGAAGACCAGAATCGCAATGAATAAATAAGGACCAGATTTAAGAATAAGCGATAAAACGGTGATTTGGATTTCAGATTTGGATCAATTTCCACTGGATCACTACATTCAGATATGTGATAGAATATCAAACATTGGACTTGATTCAATGGTCTCAAGTTTTAGAAGAATCCTACTTAATATAGGACTTCTGAAAACTAAATTAATATCAGTAATTGGATGATTTCTGATCAGCAAATAAGCTCACTTGGATTAAGCTACAGAGCATTTGATCGAATATGTGATAGAAACTGAACAATAATCTGAGATATAATGCAAATCAGAATCTACTAATTGAAACTGGAAATCAGGAAATAAACCCAAGAAAACCAGCAATCCTAGTAACACTAGGAATCTGATGATCTGAGATCACATCAAAATTTGAGACCATAGAAATATATGGATTCAAATATAGCATCCATTTGTGGAATTGAAGTTGTAAAAGCAACAAGTAAGAAACTGAAGGTTTTCAGATTTATAGTGTGAACATGGACTGAACTTAAGAACTGATCTGTTGCGGGAATTAAACAGTAGTGAAGAAGATTAGAAGAAGAAGAGAAGGGTATGAGATTTGAAATAGCAGAAGCAACAAGTAAGAAACTGAAGGTTTTCAGATTTATAGCATAAACATGGACTGAAGTTAAGAACTGGCCTGTTACAGGAATTAGATATTGGTGAAGGAGATAAGAGGAAGAAGACATAAGAAGGGTATGAGTTGAGAATCTCACGCAAGCATTGATCAGTATTCCACCGACACACCTAGCGTCCCACAGCCATTATTGTGAGTTTCACATGGTATTGAGCAGCAAAGACACACTTTATTCATAATAAAATCTGTATCCCTTAGTGGCTGGTTACAAAAGTATATATATAAACTATTCATCCAAAAACTTAGTTTCCTTTTTTAGTTGTGGCTTCTTGATGCAGTTGGGCGTGAGAAGACTTGGGGTTAATTTGGTACTTTGATTATTTATTTGTTTCCTTTATTGTTAGTGTAGGGTGTCGGTCAGGTTAGTAGAGAGATTCAATTTTAGATTTCAGTTTCTAATTTAGATTAGTTTCCAATTTAATTAACTTCCATTGTTACATTTTGATTGCCTTTATATTGATGTAACTCAATGGAGATTTCAGTTTTTGAATTGGAGAATTCAATGAGGCTTTTTTGGGTTTGAAACCATGGCTACCATGCATGTTTTCCTCCTTTCTCCTCCCATCTCTTGCTGTTCTTATTTATTTAATCGAGGTTCCAGAAACTCAACTCCTACCTTGCCTTGCTACTGTCCATCACACCCACAGCAGAACACTTACTGAAAAGGTTTGCTGAAACTCCACCGGAAGATCTTTGTTTGTCTCTTGGTTCGGGTCGAAGAAAGCTGGTCCCATGGCGAGCTAAACCCCTGAAGATCAATGCGCAGCTGCAAGTCTACCGCCAGTTCTTGAATCAGAGCTTCCCTGTTGATGTCTGGGTTGCTGTTTCATGTCATTGGTTGTACGAATCAAGAGGGAACTACAAAGCGACCCTTCATTGGTTGTACTCTTGTCTTTCAAAGCCCTAGCCACCCGCTGGTCTCCTTTCCTGTTGAGTTTCGTGAGAAGGAAGAAGATGGTTCTTCTTCTATTTGCTTTTAAAGGCAAGTTATTGTTATCACGCTATGCCACTGTTTTCTTAAATCTAAGTTCTATTATTCCCCTCATCTTTTGTAATCCCAGAACACCCCTCTATTTTCAAGTTTTAACTCCGGTTGACCCCATCATTTATTTCCTTCACTTCTAAGGGCTTAGATTGTTCTGGCATTTACAAAATTGCCCCTCAACCATTAAAATTGAGTTATCTATATTCCGCTGGGCCCATAGTGATCCAATTTGGGGTTATCAAACCCGGGATCCGCATCACTTCTATTGTTATGTTAGAAGTTTTCCTTTATATTCATGTAATATGTTGAAGATGGAGATTAGAAGAATTGAATGAAATATTGAGTGATGTGTTTGGGTCATTGGTTGTGAGTGAACTGTGGCCTGGCTGTGGTTACTTGTTTCTTCTCCTATTTTTCCTCCATTATTCTTCCATCTCAGCTTGCTTGTTTCAGTTGATAGTAGTTCGGGATCCTGACTGGGTTTTGCAACCCCGGATTGCACCAAGTCACCAGCTTGCGTGGTTCACCGGTTCCACGAAAAGTCTCATTTGTTGAAGTGGAGCGTAGTACACTTTAGGCATTGAGCCAAAAACGTCTCTTCCTTTGTCTCATTTCACTCTTTAATCTAAAAAAGCACTTGTTTTCTTATGATTCTAGGGCTGGTGGCATTCTCAAAGTCAATCCAAACCGAATTAGCACTTCTCAGATCAAGCTAGGCCTCTCCATCTGAACTGAGCGCCGGGTTCGGCCTGGTAAACAGCACCTTACGTTCATAATATCTACATTCCACTGCGACCCAGAGACATGGTTGAAGCACACCCGTCCAATAAGCGGATGCTTGGTCGCCTTATTGGTGTCACCTTGTGTCTAGGCGCCCTCCAACGCCTTGGGTCACCTAGATGCAGTGACAACTATGGCTACTAGTGCCCAAATACTGCATCAATTCTCCATGGCTCAAAAAAACTCACCCACAAGTTCTGTACTGGCATTGAGTGAACACTATAAGAGGCATAAAGCTTTCTCTTCAAAGAACTTTTGTGGCATGACAAGCTCTACATGCTCAACCTTTGAACCAATATCAATTGTGAATGTCATATCCATAAAGTCTTTAACTTTGGGAGCCTTCTCATCAAAGAATTGAGGCACAACCTTCACCTCTTCAAGAACAACGTCGTGAATGTCGACGATTTCTTGTGGAGTGTTCTTAACACGACCTCATCTTCCATTGTCTCAGTTTTGTATGCTTTGATCTCTTTAACATGGACCTGTTTAGTAGAATCTTCTGCCCATTGATCTTCCGTCTTTGAAGCTATGTCTCTTCTTTATCATCACAGTTCATTGTGATCACTTCAGCTTTATCTTTAGTCTGTGCTTTAACATTATTGATGCCCGACTTCCAACACTCTCTAACTTGCGAATTGAACTTCATAGATGGCTTTTTCAAGTTATTTTCAGCTTTGAAGGCCTTTTGATGGTACTTGTTGAAGCGAGAGCTTCTTTGGATATGCTCTAGTAAGTTCTTGTTCTTCAACTCTTCCTAAGTCCTGGGTTCACATCTTCCAATTTTGAGCTTCTGAATAATCTACTGCAAATACAAAAATTTTAGCTTTCTCTCTTCTACCAAGTTGTACCAATCAAAATATTCTTCTCGAGAATCTAACCAATCAAGGAATTAGCCATGAGTTCATCTATCCAGCATAGTAAGAAACTTCTGGCTTCACCTTCTTCTTTGTAGTATCTTTTTGTCCTTCTGTAGTAAGTGTTGTTTTTGGATGTACTCCCTCTTTGGACTCTCACAATATTATGAGAACCAATAGGTGGCTTTCTATCAACCCTACGATTTTCAAAATTTTTAGGTGTATGGGATGGGTTGGAACCCTCACGTTGCTGTTCCATGGCAGCAAGTCTGTTATATAATTTTGTATTCTTTCAGCCATTTGATTGAGTGATTCCATTAGGGTGGTCATGTCAGGAGGCATTGGCTCACTGCTGGCCATAACTCTGATACCAATTGATGGATTTCTACAAGCCTAAGGTGTTGAGATCAGAAACTCATTTGAAGATTATAATTGCAGAGAATAAATAAGGACCAGGTTTGGAAGAATCTTACTCAAGATATGACTTCTAAAACCTAAATCAATATAAGTAATTGGATGATTTCTGATCAGCAAATAAGCTCACTTAGATTAAGTAACAGCAGTTAATCAAATTTTTAGATGGAAACTAAATGATAATCTGAGATATAAAGCAAAACAGATTCTACAAATTGAAACTGGAAATCGGGGAATAAACCCAATAAAACTAGCAATCCTAGTAACACTAGGAATCTGATGATCTGAGACCACATTCAAATTTTGAAATCATAGATAGATTCAAGATATAATCCAATTATAAGATATAAAATCAGAATTTAAATAGAAAAAACAACAAGAAACTGAAGGTTTTCAGATTAAAGCATAACATGAACTGAGGTTAAAGAACTGGCCTTTTGTAGGAATTAAACAGTGAAGAAGAAGATTAGAAGAAGAAGACATAAGAAGGATATTACTTGAGAATCTCACCCAAGCCTTGATCAGTATCTCACTGACCCACCTAGCATCCCAGAAACTGCATCCACAGCCATTAATCTGTATCCTTTAATGGCTGGTTACAAAAGTATATATTATCTAGCAACTGCATCCCACAGCCATTAATCTGAGTCTCACAGAGAATTTAGCAGTAAACCCACACTCTATTCATAATGAAATCCATATCCCTTAATGGCTGGTTACAAAAGTGTATATATATATATATATATATATATAAACTCTCCAAATAAGACCCATAACATGACTAGAAACAGCCTAAACCAACTAGTAATTAAATTGCCTACTTAATTGACCAATAAAAGACTTATAACAACTCTTACACTGACTCAAGAACCTCCACCCATGTTTGGAGTTCTAAACCAACTAGGACTTAACATAATGAAAGAAAATCAACTCATAACAGAACTGGACTTACAGATTCCTAATCCAGCCTGAACTAGGACAAACATAATCAAATAGGAAAAAAAAGTAGAGTAGGATTATGATTCCTCACTGGACCTATGAATCTTAGAGAAACTAGGAATTCTGAAGTTTTAAAATAACAAGTTCAAGATTGGTGGTATCAGCCTGGTAAGCTGATTGTAGCTGGCTGATCCCTATCCCAATCCCAATTGGCCAATCCGCCCGATCCAAGGCTGATAGAATGTGACTTTTTTATTTTTATTTATTTATTTATTTATTTATTTTTTTGGAGAAGATATTTTCAAAGTTTCAGATGGTTCTTGTACTCACTTATTTGCATGAAATTGGTGGAAAAATTACCCATGTTTAGAATCTAGAGCCAAAATATCTTATACTCACTATTGCATTGAATTGGCATCCAGAACGAGAACCTTGAACATGTATCCTGAAGGGTTGTTATTCCAACCTGTGATAGGATGTTGCCTAGGAGTCCACTGGCTGCATCATTGGGGACAGATGGTACAAATTGAAGTCATCCTTTGTATGAGGGGAAGACCTAAGATAACTTGGTTTGAAATGGTGATAAAAGCACAAGTGCTTTTGACTTGACTATCTGTATGGCCCTTCAAGCCAGCTTGAGTAGAATGAGATTCATACCAAATCTCAAGTACTTGGGACAAGGCTTAGCTGAGTTAAGTAGTTGTGCCAGCCATGCTATGCTGGCTAGCTAAATTGAATGTTGGAAGGAAAAAAGATGGCCTTTTTTTCTGGGAAATAAAAAGATGGCATTTGAAGGTATAAGTTTATGGGGAAAAGATCTAGACACTGTCCACGTGCAGATTCTTTCCCATTCTCTCTCACAAAAAGTGAAGGCCCCACATTTTTTTAATATTTTATTTCATCTATTTTGAAAATGTGGGTTCCACATGGATGATACCTTTTGCAGACAATTGATTGGGTCACATGCAGACTCCTTTCCATCCTGGCTGCACGGGGAACCCTCTCCCTAATTTTATTTATATAGGTTTTCTATTTCATGAACTTAGATGTGATGAAAGGGAAAGGTTTACTATGTTCTTAATCCATACTACCTGTGATGTAGCCAGCCAACCCTAATCCTAGATTAGAAACCAAGGATTTGATGGGCTGCAACACAGGCATAGTTTAAGGAGATTTTCCTGACAAACCAAGGGACCTGCAATGGGAAAAGAGAGAGAAGAGATAGGAGGGCTGTTTTGGGGCTGTGAATAGCAACTTAGAAGAAAAGAGGAGAGAGAAGATAGGGGTAGGGGAGAAGAGCTAACAGCTCACACACTTTCACACATAAATGTAATTCAACTATCTAATTTGATAAAGGGTTACATCCTTATATTAAAAACTAAAAAACAGTGATTGAATAAACTTTAAAAATTCTTAACATAATTATATAACCATTAAGGCTCTCTTTGGTATCATTTTTACTTTTATTTTTTACCTACTTAACAAAAATCATTAATGAAAGTTATTTTTTTTATCAAAGAATAAAAACCTTTTGATAAACATTATACAAAATAGAGTATGGAATGAGAAATTATTTGGTTACTACAAAGGTGTAAATAATTGTCATAACACTTAAGTAGTTGGTGAAAGGATTCCCCTTTCACCCATCTTCGATCTCAATGCCTTCGCAAAATCAGAACAGATTGAGGCAGGGTGTTATGCATGTCTTGTGCAATAACAAATTATTTGGTAAACTATCTTTGAATTGGGGAAAATTTGCAAGGCTCTCTTACTTTGGATTTGGAGTATCAAGTCCAACAGTATCTTCTAATATTATATCAGGCAATATATCCCAACAGCTTGGAAACTTGAAATCACTATAAAATCTGAATTTTTCACACATCAGACTCTCTTTTAATACACTCTGCCCCTGCGAGCTTGAGAAAAGACACACACGAGGCTTGTGGCTGACCAAAGATTCGAACAACAATTGGTAAATTTGCAGAAGAAGATATCAATTTCAGAAATCAACAGTCGCAGGAGAGAGAGAGAGAGAGAGAGAGAGAGAGAGAGAGAGAGAGAGAGAGAGAGAGAGATTGGGGTAATGGAGAGGAGTTTTGATTTCTGAAATCAGAGAGATTGAGTGAGAGACGAGGGACAAGGGAGAGCTGCGTGATGGGGTTTGTTTCAACGAGAGTCGAGGGTTTCAACGACGAATGAAGGTAAATAGCTTTATAAAGTTGGATTTTACCATTTTAACCTTAAAAATGTAAGACTATGACATGTGCTCATTAAGTTAAGCGCAAAAACAATGAAAAACAAATTTCTGCCAAAAACCATAAATGACTCTCAACCCTGTTATCAATT
>NC_056569.1:16451932-16573239 GCF_013358625.1 Macadamia integrifolia
GGGGGGGGGGGGGGAAGGCACAAAGCCAACCAAGGGAACAAACTTGACCAAAAAAGGGGGACGAGCTAATGGATACAAGCCCTCAAGGTGGCGTGGGGGGAGGGGAGAGAATGGAAGATTGAAGGCCCCAAGAAGCAACAATAAGTCTGTTTCTTGGGGAGTCCGTGACCGAGCGGTGCGGGAGAGCAGCAAGTTTGGTGTTGACATCGAAGAAGATGCCATTAGATGGCATTCCAAATCCTGTCAAAAGTGCGGGAGTTGGACGTCCATCTACGAAGGTTCCTCTCCATCCACATGTGGTTGATGGTGGCACAGAAAGCAAACTTACTGGCAGTATCAAAAATGGTAGGTCCATAAAAGGTCATATCAATCCAAAGCCATTCACTGCTGAGAGGGAGGACTCTTCTACTAGAGGGCCAGTAGCGAGAAAGAACTTTCTTCCAAATGGTGGAGGAGAAAGGGCAGGAGAAGAAAAGATGATCAACATCCTCAGTTCCTCTCCAACAATGGCAGCAAGCAGGGGAGACCTGAATGTGACGATAGATGCGGAAAGACTGTGTAGGGAGGCAGTTGGTGAGAGGCTCACAGCTCACACACTTTCATATATAAAATTCAATTGAACTAACTAATCTGATAAGGGGTTACATCTTTATTTAAAAAATTCTAACTGAATTAAATTACCATTAAGTAACCTAAGGACTAAACACTTAACACTGACTAGAATAGGCTAACATTAATTAGATTCAAAACAAAACTCTATCCAGCTTATAAGTATCTGTAGTACTAGGATGGGTGACCTCCTGGGAAGTCCTCGTGTTGCACCCCTTTTAAACCTATAAAAAAAAAGAGCTAATAAGTATCTTAGTCTAACTCAAATGCTTACTTAAGACACCAATCTCGTGCACCCATGTGGGGGGTTTCCGTTGGCTTATTTAATTTCCACTTGTGTATTTGATTTCAGTTTTTTTGTTTAGGGACATTGTTGCAGCTGCATTAAATTGGAGTTTGGTTTCTTGCTGTGTTCATATTTTTAAATCTCCTGTCTTTCAGTCATTTTAGTTGTTTCTGTTGGCTGGAGGGCAAGCTTTATGTTGATATCGTGTGTAATGATTGAATATGAAGTCAATTAGAATCACACTTTTTGAGTTTGTGTTTTGAGAAATGCACCAGTCTGCCACCATTAACAGGCCTATCTAATATCAAAATCAACCATATCAATGGCCTAAATTCAAGCGCATATCATACTTTATATATCTTCATAGTGTTCAGCCGGAAACCTCAAAACCCTTCCAAGAACTTGGAAAAAATTACAAATTGCAACATGAACAACATGAACCCTAGAAAAAATAATCTTACCATAACCAGTTGCCATATATTAGCTTTCTTAACCAGTCGAAGAACTTGGAAAAACTTACCCACGAAGTCTATAGCCTCGGATAAATTTCCTTGCAACCATAGTTACTGGTGGTAGTAGCCAGCTGTATGGATGTAAAAGCATCTAAAGCATATTTCCAGTTTTTAAAATCAGATTCGACAGTGAAAAGAAGAAAAAGAGGTTAAAATTTAGTGGTCACTGTGCAGTCATTGTAGTTTTGTGTTCTCCAGTGGATAAGATTGTAATACTTCACCTAGATTTTGCAGTCTGCTTTTGATGATTAATAGAGTTTGCTGGTTATTGTGTTTGTACATTATAGTTTTAATTCTGAATATGCGATCTCTCCATTTATTGTTAAGACCACTCGTTTTCTCATTATCAGCTCTATTTATGCAGCTCAGCAGAAATTGATCTACCACTGTTTACAACTGAGATAAAAAAAGAATCAAGTCCCTTGGCTATTTCTCTTGCAAAGCATCTGCATTCCATAGGAGCTAAAATGTATGGAGCTTTCTGGTGTTCTCATTGCTTAGAACAGAAAGAGGTACTGATTTTTCATTCACAAACTCATATTTGAAAATAGGACATCGAGATGTTGACTAACTAAAAAATAAAATGGTGCAAGCTTGTTCTGAGAGTAATCATTTCATGTTCTTCTTTCTCCATCACCCTGTTTTGTATGAAATGATTTTAATAAAGATTGATGGGACATGTTCAGATATATTACCCAATATAATCAATGGAAATATGTGCAAGTGATTGGTGTTGATGAACAGTGGTGTTGAGAAGAAAGAAAGAACAGGCAAAAACTAATTTTCCTTTGTGTCTGAAAGATATTCCTGAGACTTCCCTGTGTGGTCAGCTTTAATCAAAAGCATCACCTCAGGATTTGGCTCGTCTCCAATTCCTAATCTACCAATTCCTTACCAACTCTTCACCATAAATTGACACCTGTCCATCCAACATCCAACGGTTGAGAGACCTTGCTTTTTGATGACCCTATTTACCCTCTTCTCCCAGATCTCCCATCAACCCGTTTCTTCTCATCTTCCTTCTTCCTCTTTCTTATCTTCTTCCTTCTTCTTCTCTTCTCTTCTGGATCTTCCATTAATCAGGTCTCTCGCAGGGTGCAGCCACACACCACTGTGAGGAAAATCTCAGAACTTAAAAATATACAAATCCAAGTAATCTAACCCAGACAATGTTCATGGGTTAGGGCCAAGTAACAGAGTAACCAACCAAAACATCACAATACAAAGAAGGAAAATAAAAGAATCTTTCTCATCTTCTCTAGATTCCAAAGAAATTATCAGAAAAATCCCTATTTCTTCCTTCATTTTCAGCTGAGGATAGATGTTAGAGAGCATAAGACTACTTCACAAGGAATGGTGAGACCCATGTCATGATGAAAGCCGAACTCCTCTTCGGCTCTTTGAAGAAGATTTTGGAACTGGGGATGAGTTAATATGGAGATGGGGACTATGAATCTGCTTCTCTTCTCTCCAACATAGATGGCGAAGTGGCCTTTAGGTACGCCCATGGGTAGGCCTTGCTCATTGTAGCCTTGCTTTCTTCCAAAGCTTGAGCATCTCTTGAGTACCTGCTTGATAACTGCTGTTTGAGGCAACTTGTTCGATTTCCTGAGAGCCATTTCAGTTTCAGGGTTTGTGGAGCAAAGCAAGTTGAGAGAGGAGGGTTTGAGATAGTGAAGATAGCAAGAAAGAGAGCAGACCTGTGAGGAAGGTTGTGGGAGGGAGGGGAAAGAAAGAGAGGAAATACATAGAAGAAAAGAGCATCCTTAAGGAACAGAGAAGAGCTCCACCCAAATCCCTTCCCAAATGCCCAAATCCTCTCCCAAAAAAAAAAACTCACAAACCCGCTTCATCAATCCTTTCTCCTCCTCTTCCTCCTCTCCGCAACCAAGACAACCGCCGTCAGACTCCAAACGATTCTACCATCAGCACCACCGCCACCTCATTGACCGCTCTCATCCACCGCTTCAAACTCATCCAACTCGTGCCAGACCACTGACCCTCCTCAAAAGGCTTCACATCGTGATTCGACCCTTGACCAAAAAAGGACCAAGATAAGAAACCCTTTTCTTCATTGAGAAAATCTGGTCATCCTTCTTCCCTCCGTTTCAGGTTGAGGACGGGATCTGAGAGACGATGGAGGGGGTTCTGACTCCTTTCCTAAGCTCTTCTCACTTCTCCGATTTCAGGTTTTCCTCCTTCTTCCCTCCCTTTTGAGATGATGGACTGATGGAGGGACTTCTCTTGGGTCAGATCCGGATCCCAATGGATGTTTGAGAGGCAAAAGAGAGTTTGAATAACCCTAATATCCACAACCATTGGATTAGAATGGGACACATGTTGCAAGCAGGTAGGGAATTGGTGGATCAAGAATTGGAGACGAGCCAAATCCCATTTTTCATATATGTATGCTATTTCTAAAATTATTGAATTCATCATTAGCAACGTGGCCTCCATGTTTTCAATACAGATGTTTGGACGTGAAGCAGCGAAGGTCTTAGACTATGTAGAATGCTTCCCAGATGGATATAGGAGAGGAACTAAAATAGCCAAGGCATGTGCAGATGCTGGAATCGAAGGTTTCCCAACTTGGGTGATAAATGGCCAGGTTAGAATGCCCCAACCCCAAGTGGACTATCTTCTCCACCTTGTTTAAAATTTCAGCCTAGATTTAATATTTCTTTTGGTCAGCCTATGCTTGTTAATGCTATGTGAATACTATGACAGAGCTCACAGGCTTGCCAAGGTGCAGGTTCTGCTGCATGCACCTGCTCCGCAATGCATGTGGAGTTCCTGAGGTGCTGACATGAGGAACCTGCATACTTTTCTCTTGTTGCAGCATCTCCATAATTATTGCTGTATCATATAATTCACTGAAGTGATATTTGTACAAAAACAAAAACCAGTAGGTTGGTTTGATGCCACATTGATGCATTTCATTTGGATATTGGGAATGATAATACTGGTGAGAGGATAAACTTGCACTCTCACAAAAAAGTGTTTTGGCAGATGGTCCAGTCATAGAGTTTATTGATTAGGCTTGTGACTGTTCGATTTTGTATCTGGTTGATTCTCTACAGTTCAAAAGGGACTCTTGTGGTCATGGTTACAGTGACCAGTCAGAGGAGGCACTTGCTATTCAGTGTGCTGTGTTATGTATAGCATCAAACACATATTTTCTTTGAAATCTCTAAGTTCTACATCTGAGTGCCAGCAGGGAGTTGGAATGGGGAGGTTTCGCTGGTGACTGTTGTCAGGTAGGGGGCGCATCAGTGCCCCTATAGCACCTAGTCATCAATCAATATTAACGCGTTTCCTTCTTAATCAGAAAAGGGTTGCCCTAGCATTCAAGCTGTCTTCAATGATTCATGGGTTGGTCTATGCCCTTCTAGTGATGCCACTGCCACTGGATCCTGAGGGTTCCAGAGACTTATATCTATTGCTCTTTTCTTTGATACAGTTCTTCATCCCCCTCCCTCCCTCCCTTCCTCAGGTTCTGAGTGGTGAACAAGAATTTTCAGTACTGGCAGAAGCATCCGGATTTGTTCTCAAAGATTTCAATCCCAGCTGATCAGATTCCAGTGTAGCAATCATGCTGAACAGAAACGTGTGGATTGTGGATGGCCTTAATACAGCTTATGTTGAAATCCATTTTATGCCTCCCAACAATTTTGAAGAATTTCGGAGGTCAGGTCTACAAAATGTATATGAGTGCATCTTTTAATTATCATTATTATTTTTTTTTTAATTATCATTATTATTCTTTTCAGGGTGACACATAGGAGTCAATTCATGTAAATAGTACGGCCTCCCTTCCCACCTCTTGTGGCTCCATATACTTGGACATATTGATCAAGTCTCTTGCTTTGGTGCAGGGTAAATCCAAAAGGCACTGTAAATACTCCTAAGTGGTTCCCACTATCAACAATCTTTGCAAGGCATGGTTTTACCCATTTCCTGGGGCCAAGTCATTGCTGAAGGCATACTTTGTATCCTTTGTGGCTAGGACTCTGGCTAATAAAGTTGTTGGAACTTTTCTTAATGTTTCATAACATTGATTTAAGGACTTGAGCAAATTCTGTTTGCTATTAATACATATTTTTCTTCTGATAAAGAGAGTAGAGCTCATTTTAATCGATCATTATTTCTCTTCTCTAACTGCAGCCTCTTCTGTTTTTCAGTCTTCTTGTTGGAATCTAAAGTGGAAGACAAAGATCGCTCTCCTTTGAAAAAATTTACAATCATTCCTCTAGAAATACCCATGCTGTGAATTAGAGAATAAAACGATATCTGTGTTTTCTTCAGTTGTTACTTGTCATAGGTGGTGTTGCTTGGAAGTAATATCTTTGTGCAAACTCTCTAATACCATTAGATTTAAAGAGTGATGAATGATGAGCTTTAGGGGGTTTTAGCCGATTTTCATTGATTTTGATCTGATCCAGATCAGAAATGGATGTGGTTGGGACAAATCCGGATCCTGATTCAGATTTCATACATCATTGGTAGATCATCTGTGGCAGCAACAATGCAACTAGACCTCTCTCTAAAAAGCATTACTAGGATAAGGGGAGTCAATTACAGGCCTGGACTGGCAGGCCCGATCGAGCCCGATCATTTAAAGCCTAAACCAGCTCAGCTTGGCTTGGCATGATTAATAAATGTGTTGGAGCTCGACACGTTTATTAATAGCCTGACTTGGCCGTACATGTTTAAGGCCCTTTTATAGTCAGTTTTGAGCTCATTTAGAACTTGCTTACTAAGCCCAACACATTTAAAGTCTGATTGTATCCCTTTCAGAGTCCCATTATAGCCCGTTTAGAGATAATTGTGTCATTCGCCAATTTCAAGCATGACTAAGCTCATTTTAGCCTGATTAAAGATCGGTTCCCAATCGACCATTTATTAATGGGATCATGCTAAGTATATGAGGACCAATTACTTAAACAAGCTAGTCACAGTGTAAAGTCTCAAAGTGGGGAAGCCTAATTAATCCGGATTGAAACCGACCCAGCCTGACCCTTTGACACCCCTAGCTAGGATTCACATCAGCAGTGTCTGTAAACTCCCCCCCCCCCCCCCCCCCCCCCCCCCTTTCCCCTTCTTAATGCCATTTTTGGATCACTCACTCAAAAGCGACTGACTGGACTGTCAAGCCTGTAATCTAGTCTTTCAAATCTCTCAAAAAGAAAAAATAAAAAATGTTGACCATGTAAATATATTTATTGACTTTGTCCGCAATTCGATCATGGTTTCAAAATACAGTTTTGAATCAATCGATCCATCTTAGTATCCGCCAAGGTTGATTTTGTATCTATTTAATGGTTTGTAGGAAGGATATTTTTGTCTAAAAATTGAATGATGGCAAAACCATCCAATACAATCCAATATGAATGATACATAATTGATACCGATATATAAAACCATGAGAATGATGTAAAATGTGCTCATACTCTTTGCTTATGACAAAAATAAAGTAGTTCCATAATACAAATGATAGGTTGTAGCAAGTTGATTATTATTTATTTTTTTGATGGCCAAAGAGAAACTTCATGAAGAAAGAGAAGATAAATTTACATAATATAGAACTAAATTAGACTCATATCTAAGAGATAACTACTAGCATTATCAAACATAAACTGCATAATTGGACTAGTATTGGTACACTCATATCGAAAACAAACAGTTTCGTAGTTCAAGTAAATGCCCAAAAAAGTTGAAAAGGTGTGCCATGACCATGATCCTTGGTCCGATTGTGGATTAACCTGAAGTAAATCTTGAGTAGAGAACCAAATTTCAGTGATATTCCATCCCTTTTAGACGCTAATCTTAGAATTTCTAGAATTCGTAATGCTTTTGCCTCCAATTACTTCCCCATCCTGAATCTGTATGCAATTAGTTAGTAACTCCACCACGAACCAATATAGGATAAACCTATGTTGGGCTGGCAACCAAACTGGACCATCATATTATGATCCCAGATTCGTGAAATTGAGTCCGATTAATCATAATGGGCCTTGAAGACCAGAATTATGTGCTCAACTGCCACCGACCAATTGATGAAGCCCAAACCGTCGGATCAGCAACATATTAAATTACTTCAATTACGGTTCAAATATTGAGAATGAACTGATCAAGGTTCATTTGCCCTATGATGGCATAGAGACCAACCAGATGGACATTTAACCATGAAAGAATTTGAACTAAATTTGTAGAGCTTTTCCCTATTAGGGTAGCCCTTCCAGAAATTCTCAAAGGCCTGAGCAAAACCCAGGCCAAAGAGGGGGTTTGGAAATAGTTTTCAACCAGCAATTGACGCGCCTCGGTTAATACCTCACTAGCTGCGTCATTGCCCCAAGCGCAAAGATGCTTATTAAAGGTCGACCCCTTCCCCATTTATAATTCCACTTCCTTTCCCCATAGCTCTTCCTTTCCGATGTGGGATTATGTTTCTTACTGTTATTTGAGCTCCCACACCCCACTCTCCCTCAATTGTCAAAGGTTCTCCTTCTACCTCCACAGAGACTAACTGGTAGCCTGCCTTTAGTGGCGGACCGTCAAAAATTTCTCTTCTTGATGTGCGACCTTATTAGGGAGGAGATCTCTTTGCTCCTTCACTTTGGCTTCAAGCTCTCTGCGATTCTTAGCCAAATTCAATCCTCCGTTGATTGTCCCGCTGCTACTTCCTGCTGTAAGTTTTTCCTCGATCTCCCATTGAGACATAATACAAATCTTGGACTATCAAATCAGGAAATTAGTGCGGCCATGGGTTTGTCAATGATCGATTGGTGGCTACTTATGCAAGACTTGGTTGTCTAGACTATGCTCTGAACTTGTTCGAAGAAATACCGCTTAAGGATTTGGTGTCTTGGAAACATATGTTTCGTTGTTTTCACAGAGGGAACCTTAGAGATAGGTGAGGGAGCCCATATGATTGATATGGGTAACCTTAGAGATAGGTGAGTTCCCTTACCTTGTAAGCTGATTTATGGGGTTAAGTTCTCCCAATATTTGCATCAAGAGAGAACAACCAAGGACAAACATGACTGTAATGTTATTCTTGCTTTTTTTTTAATTGTCATTCGAGATTCAAAGCGATTCCACCAATTTGCTAATGGAGATTATAGGTAATTCTCACTCTGCTTGTTGAACTGATTATGTACAAATGACAATGTAGTTTTGTGTAGCAAACTACAACCACCCAAGGTGGGACTTTTGTCAATTAAAACCTGTTTAGCTTATTTATATTGTACATTTTAAAGAAAAACTTCACAGAGAACCATTATGTCTTGTATATTGTACATTTAAAGAAAACCTAAGAATTGTTTATCCTCCCAAAGCAACATCATGGATGAGATGGTTTGGATAATCTAAATCCAACCAGGTCTTCAATGGTGTGGCTCCTAACACCTCCTTCCTAGGTGAGAATAGGCCATAATGTCTATCCTTGTTGTAAATGGAGCCAAGGTTTAAGATCTCGACCTCGAGCGAGATCTCGCCGAGATCTGATACCTTTTTCCCGGTCATCTTTGTGGTTGGTCTTTGTGACCATATGAGTTTTTTAGCCCATGAAACTTAGGGACACTCAGTCTTTGAGTGCTCGAGCTCCCATCTATAGGGGATGCTCGAGTCTTTGATTGCTTGAGCTCCCATTTGTAGGGGACGCTCAAGTGTTTGAGTGCTCGAGCTCCCATCTACAGGGGATGCTCGAGCGTTTGATTGCTTGAGCTCCCATCTGTAGGGGATGCTCGAGTTTTTGATTGTTTGAGCTCCCATTTGTAGGGTATGCTAGAGTTTTTGATTGCTTGAGCTCCCATCTGTAGGGGATGTTCGAGTCTTTGAGTACTTGAGCTCCCATCTGTAGGGGATGCTCGAGTCTTTGATTGCTTGAGCTCCCATCTATAGGGGACGCTCAAGTATTCGAGTGCTTAATCTCTAGAGGTGAGGCAAGGTGAAAATTTGTATCAGTCTTCATTGAAATTTTTGCTAGATATACATTGCCTGATCTGTTCGAAAATTTCTAGGGTATAACTATTGATATTTCATTGACAGAATTTTCTCAGATTTACAGAATTCCATGCTCTCAGAATTTCCTTTCCATCCATCGTCGATAGATGATAGGTGCCTGGCTTAACTATCTTTGTGATGCGATATGGTCCTTCCCTATTGGGTGATAGCTTCCCTTGGTGTCTTGGGTCTGACACTTCAGTCCGTCGAAGTACTAGATCATTGATTTGGAAGTGTTGTTCGTTGACTCTTGTGTTGAAGTATCTAGCTATCTATTGCTGATACACCTCCATCTTCTTTTGTGCTTGGTCCCTCAGCCCCTCCAACAAATCCAGGTTGTTCACAAGACCTGTGTTTTTCTCTCACTCGCTATATGTTTGGACCCATAATGACATTGCTCCAACTTCCACCAGACTAAGTGCTTCTGTGCCATATGTCAATGAGTAGGGTGTTTCTCCAATGGCGACCCTCTTTGTCTTCCTGTGCGCCCAAATTATGCTCGACAATTCTTCTGCCCAGAGACCTTTTGCATTGTCTAGCCGCTTCTTGAGTCCTTGAAGGAGAGTTTTGTTCGCATTTATTGTCAGACCGTTTTCTTGGGGGTATCCCATTGTTGTTTGCCTATGGTCGATCACCAGCTTGATACACAATTTTTTGAAGCTTCTGTTGTCAAATTGCTTACTATTATCAGTGATTAGAACACGGGGTATTCCGAAGCGAAAGATAACGGATTTCCTGAAGAAGGCTGACATCTTTGCTTCGGTGATGGTTGCTAGGGGTTTGGCCTCTATCCACTTGGTAAAGTAGTCGACTGCTACGATCACAAATTTTAATTGTTTTATAGCGACTGGAAAAGGCCCCAGTATATCGATCCCCCGCATAGCGAAGGGTACTGGGCTGCTCAAGGTGCTTAAATTTGTTGCAGGTCACCAGGAAACTGGAGCAAAGTATTGACATTTGGCACACTTCTGTACATACTCCATGGAATCCTTTGTCATTCTTGGCCAATAGAACCCTTGTCGGAGTATTTTATAGGCCAAGGCCCTTTCATCGAGGTACTGACCATAAATTCCTTCGTGGACCTCCTTCATTGCATAATCCGCATTATTACGGACAAGGCATTTGAGAAGAGGTCCCGCGAAGGATCTTCTGAGCAAAAAACCATTGTCAGTGACCACGAACCTGGTCGATTTGTGCTGGATTTGTCGTGCCTCTTTGGGATCAGACAGTAGGGTCCCTTCTCTCAAGAAGGATATAATAGGGCTTCTCCAGTCGTTCTCTTCATCAATCTCCATTACATCCTGCCTGGTCAGGCTAGAGTGAGGCACCACTTCAACATAAATGGGAGGAGTCATATTCGAGCATAGTGAGGTGGCTAGTCTAGATAGTGTATCTGCCAATGTATTCTCCATGCATGCAGTCCTTGTTATACTTGTTGTTTCAAAGGTTGCCAGCAAGCCCTTTATAGATTTCACATATTTTCCTATATGGTAGGCTCGAGCCTCATATTCGCTTGTTACTTTTCGTACGACCAGGTGAGAGTCACTGTGAATAGAGAGCTTTTGCACTTCCAACGAATGGGCCAACTTGATACATGCCAGAAGAGCCTCATATTTTGCCTCATTGTTGGATGTTCGGAAAGCCAGACGAAGAGCACATTGTATCTGGAATCCAGTGGGATTGATCAGGATCACACCTACATCGTAATGTCACCTACTTGACGACTTGTCTACAAATAGATTCCATGGAGCTATAGCCTCATGGTCGATTTTGTCCCCAGCTCGTTGCTCTTTCTCGGCTGTACATTTGACCAAGAAATTTGCTAGTGCCTGGGCCTTTATTGCTGTTCCTGGGTAGAATTCGATATCGAACTCGCTCAATTTGACAACCCAATTAACCATTCTTCCTGAGGCATTGACGCTTTGGAATATCTTCTTCAAAGGCTGTTTGATCAAAACCACAATGGTGTGAGCTTGGAAATAGGGATGGAGCTTGTGGGTAGCTGTTATCATGGTGTATGCCATTTTTTCAACTTTCGTATACCTCACCTCGGTGTCTACTAGGACTTTGCTTACGTAATAGATCGACACCTAGTGTTTCTCTACTTTCTTCAACAATACTGTACTGACTATAACCAAAGATATACCCAAGTACAACTGCAAGACATCCCCCTTCAAAGGTATTGACAGTAAAGGAGGGGAGGAGAGGTACCATTTTAGATTTTCGAAAGCTTTTTTGCAGCTTGGTGTCCATTGGAACTTCTTGGCCCCCTTGAGAGTTAGAAATAAGGGGAGGTATCTATCACCTGCATTGGAGATGGAGCGACCTAGAGCTACAAGTCTGCCTATTAGTCACTGCACCTCCTCCTTGACTATTTTTGGTGGTGCCATCTTAAGCACTGCCCGTATTTTGTCTGGATTTACCTCAATGCCCCTACTCGAGACCATGAATCCCAAAAACTTGCCTGAGGTAACACCAAATGCACACTTACTTGGGTTGAGCTTCATGCCATATCTCCTCAGGGTCTGAAACGCCTCTTCTAGGTCCGCCACGTGGTCAGGCGCTTTTTTTCTCTTTACTAGCATGTCATAAACGTAGACTTCCATGTTTCTTCCAATCATTGATTTAAAGATTCTATTCACTAATCTTTGATATGTTGCTTCGATGTTCTTCAAGCCAAAAGGCATAACTTCGTAGTAGTACAACCCTTTTTCTATAACAAACATAGTCTTCAAGTGGTCACCTCTGCCAATTTTGATTTGGTTGTATCCAGAGTAGGCGTCCATGAAGCTCATGTGGTCATGACCTATCGTGGCATCGATCAACATGTCTATTCTCGACAGTGGATAATCATCTTTCGGACAAGCTTTATTAAGGTCAGTGAAGTCGACGCACACGCGCCATTTTCCACTGGATTTCTTTACCAACACCACATTCATGACCCACTCAGGGTACCAGATCTCCCTAATGAGTCTGGCCTTGAGAAGTTTCTCTACCTCTTCTTCAATGGCTATTTTTCGATCTGGTGCATAGGTCCATCTCCTTTGCTTAACTAGTCGAAATGCGGGATCCGTATTCAACTTGTGCTCGATCACCTATCAATCAATGCCCATCATGTCCATTGGTGACCATGAGAATAGATCCACGTTTTTCCTTAGCAACTCCACCAACGCTTTTCTCTCTTTGGTCCGTAAAGACGCTCCTAAGAAGAGTCGTTTGGAGGTATCTGTGTCAGAAAGGCTGATAGGGACCAACTCTTTTGCCGGCTCACCTCTTTTGGTTTCTGCCTCGCTCCTCTGGTCGTCAACTTCCAACACAAGAATGTCCTTCGATTTCTTGGTCTCCTTGAGGGCATTAACATAGCATCTTCTCAACTCAAGCTAATTGCCTCTGCACTCTCCTATTCCCCTTTCAATTGGGAATTTCATCTTGAGGTGATAAGTAAATACCACCGCTTTGAGGTTGTTGAGAATTGGTCTTCCCAAAATGACATTGTATGCTGAAGGAATATCAACCACCAAAAAATTAGTCATAGATCTTTGTAACTCACCTGAGCCGACACGGATCTGAAGTTTTATCATCCCTTTCGATCAAACGGGTGATCCTGAGAAGTCGTATAGTGGGGTGGTGACTGGCTTCAGGTACTTTTCCTTCATCTCCATCCTCTGGAATGCCTCCCAGAACATGATATCAGTCGAGCTGCCATTATTGACTAGAACCCTCTCTACTTTGAATACTCCTATCTGAAGGTTTATGACCATGGCGTCATCATGTGGGAATTGAATTCCCCTCGCATCTTCATCATCGAAAGTGATGATGTGACCACTCTTGGACATCTTGGTCGGGTGTTCGGTGTAAAATACTTCCCTGGCATAGTTCTTCCTTGCTGTTTTAGAATCACCTCCTCCTGCGGGTCCCCCAGAGATTGTTATGATTATTTGAGCAGGTTGATCATCCAGTCGGTCACATGACCGAGCAGTTTTTCTTTCGGTACTTTGATGCGACCCTATTTCTCGACCAGGGCTAATTTGCCACCTCCGCTGGTAACAGGAGTCATCATGACATGTTTCCCAATGACTTGGGCCTTCTCTCCGCTGTGGAGCCTCTTTTCTTCGGTCTCCTTCCTCCTTCACTTTAAACCTTTTGGATGAGCTCTTCAATTGCCACCATTAGGTCTCTGTAATGGTTGGTCGAGTGACCGTGGTCTTTGTGATAGTCATAGTACCAACATTTGTCACAACCCTTGGGGGACTTACCAAGCGGCCTTGGTACCTTCATCTTTGCTCTTTCTTCTGCACTTGCATTCATAAGTACATGCTCTCTGGTCGAGTTTAGTGCTATATATACTTCACGGTTTCTTCTCGGATCTGCTTGATTACTGGATCTTGGGCGTTTGTACTTATAGCTCTGCCTTCTCTCATTCTTCCTGGAGCTCCTTGGTCTATCAACTTGGGGATTTGTATCGGCTCAATTGGCAGTAAGCTCTTCTGCATTGCTATACCTGCGAATCTTCTCCCTCAAGTGTTCCAGGGATTTAGGCTCAGACTTGGAGAGGGAGAACTTCAATCGCTCCTCCCAAACCCCACTTTTCAAGGCCATGAACTCCACAGTAGGGTCCAGGTCTCTTATCTTGAGCTTTTCTGGGTTGAAACGATGTATAAATTGTCAGAGAGTCTCGCCGGGTCGTTGCTTTACTTCCATAAGATCCGATGATGTTTCTGGTGTCCCTTACTCCCTTCAAAGTAATCTATGAATTTTCTACTGAGCTGTTTAAAGTCACGCACGGACCTTGGTTCCAGGCATGAGAACCAGGTCATAGCCAGACCTTCTAAGGATGCTGGGAACACCTTACATAAAAGTGCTTTGGAGGCTCCTTGTATGGTCATGACCGATTGGTATTACTGTAGATGCTTGTATGGATCCTTGGTCCCATCAAAAAGTTGGAATGTAGGAATCTTGAAATTCTCTAGTAACCGGATACGATTAATCTCCTCGGACAAGGGACTCTCGCCAAACTTTTCGAGGTCCTTGACATCCTTTCCATCATCTCTGTTTGCTATCCGGTCAAATTTTTCCTGCATCTTTCTTAGTTGCCACTCTAGGAGCGTTTCTCATGGTTCATCCTGGACCTGGGGTTCTCCACCTAGGTCAAACTACCCATGGCCTTCCTTCCACCCTTCCTTTGGACTTCTACCACTAGTTCTCTTCCTTTGTCCCCTTACTCCTACCAGAGGCGTTCGTGAAGCTACGTAGATCAGGGTCTTCCTCCTTTCTTTTCTCCTATTGAGACGACACCTCCTCTTTCTTTGTCAGAGATCCAAAGCTGCTACCTCAGCTCGGGCTTCCATCCGATGAACTCGACCTGTAGCAGCAACCTTTTTTGAATCTCATTGACTACGATGACTAGGCTCACCTGCCAGGGGTGGCCTAGCAAAGTTTCTTGAAGCCTCCCGGATTAACTCAACCAATCCCATCACTTGGCCACGTAGTTCATCGAATTGCTAAGTTGTTACCTAAGGGGGTGGAGGGATGCTTTTCAATGCTGGGATGTTTGTCGCATCCTTGACAGCAGGATCCTACTCTACTTCCTCAGCTGCCTTCTGGTGATTTTCTGGCAGAATTAGGCCTGAGAATGGTCCTCCCTTCTTCGAGTAAGTTCTGATAGTTTTCATCATCTCACACCTCTCAATCATATTGACTACATTTGGATGGATTTTTGTCTGAATTCCCATGGACGATGCCACTATTGTTGCACGGTTCCAATCTACGCAAACCTGCACAACACAGATGACTGATTGGCCTGGAGGAGGCTCTAGGACCAGGCACCGATGCTCAAGTCAGACTCTAGGGTAATCATTCTATCAGGGTTATTCAGGCGATTGAGGGTGTTACCTATCCTGGAGAATAGGCCTTCCTTACATAGAAGGTTAGGGTCCTCCTTCATTGGTCCGACTCATCCTTCGAACCTCCACGTGTCCTTTCCTTATGAACCAGATTAACCTAGGGTTGCTGACCTGGCGCCATATCCAAACGGTTAACTCAACCCAAGTTAACCTTTCCCAATGGCTCACCTTACCATAGTTGGATTCTCCAACGGTTAACTCAACCAGGGGTGATGGTGGTTAGTTTGCTTGGTGATAAAGTAAACCTTACCATAGTCTTGTTGACCCAGGGTTAAGAAATTGTCTAACCCTGGTTAGTCATTCTAAGAGGTTGGACAAGTGAGGAAACCCCCTTTGATGTAGGTCATTGATCCATGAAGTATGAGAGGTCGGGGACATAGGAAATGTTCAAGGTACCTTGGCTACCAACCCATTGACTAGCCCATAAGAGTGGTGTATCGTATGCTCGACCACCCGACCATTGACTGCTTCATGTGTGTACATGGTTTATCAGGTCCCTTCTTGTGGCTTAGGTGATGTAACAAAACTGGATTGCTTGATGAGCCCTCTGATCTAGCAGCACACGCTTGACTTCTGAATAAATGATTTCAACCCAACCCAAATCTGTGCAGATGAACTTTATTACCTAATGGTATTGGACATGAGATAGGATCATCGAAAAGAAAAGTAAATATTTTTCTAAATCTTTTTATTTTTTGGTTGATTCAAAATTCTAGTAGATCTAAGAACAAGTTGTAAGTTTCATTGGTTTTCTAGATTTACTATCTAGGGAAAAAAAAAAAAAGGGAAGATATAAGCATATTCATTGGTGATTCTAAAATAAGTTGAGGATCGAGCATAATCAGAATTAAAGGTTGATTGATCTTTTTTTTTTTTTTTTTTTTTTTTTTTTTTTTTTTTACTTTATGAGAAAGAGAAATTATATTACACAAAAGCTAAAAAGATATACAGCCAGTAATGTCCACATTGAGGCACCTTAGATTAACCAGAATACCCAGAGTCCTTAAATGCATCATAGAAGGGTCAGTGTCCCTACATTTATACATGTACTTGATATTACCATATTTAACATATTATTCTCAAAAGGTTACAAAACTATGAAGAGGCCAACCACTATTAACCGGTGTCAGAATAAGATGAAGTAAACTCTTGGAGGATAACCAAACTTCGGTAATAGTCCAACCTTTAGAAGTCACCATACACAGACCATGCATAATCCGTGTTGCTTCAATTTCCTCCAAAGATGAGACTAGGGCAGTAGCCATTGTAAGAACATGAAATTGACCTTGAAGCAAAATACCACACAGCAAAAAAGAGTTTGTATCCACGAGATTAGAAAAGCCAGTGCAAACTAAAACATAATATGGCAAAAAACGGAAGATGTAAATGTCTTCTCAAGAGGACCTTAAGAGGATATGTAATGGATGAAATAGTAGCATTAGAGTCAGTATCCTGAAACAGATGTAAATCTGAAATCCAACGATTAATCTTTTGAATGAGCAACATAGGATTTGGAGAAATATGTTGAGCCAAAACATTGTTTCGATGCTCCAAGATAAAGTAAGCCACAATGGAGACAATACTAAAGAAACGTCTACGTTCCATACATGGTAAACGAACCTGTTGAAAGAAAAATTTGACAAAAACCAATAAGAGAATTCACCTACAAGCTCATAGGCCGTAACCCAAGGGGGCTACCGGCCCGGATCCTAATAGAAAATTCACACAATAACTGGAGATGATATATAGACTCAGATTCCTTACCACAAAACACACATGTTAAATCAATATTCAACCAATTGCATAATAATGCTCTAACGGGAATGCCATTAAGTAAAATCCTCCAGTAGAAAAATTTGAACTTAGAATGAATATGCAACTTCCAAAGAAAAGTCCACCATGATGCGGATAGGGAGGAGAAAAGCCGATTAGGACAATCTGATTATGCTCAATGTTGCTGAGAAATCTAACAGAGCCACGGGTAGTAAAATGACCATATTTAGAAACACGACACCACCAAGTGTCAGGTAGATGAGCCAAAACATTGTTTCGATGCTATTCGAATTGGCCAATTTCAAATCCAATTCTTTGAACACATGCAGGTAATTTGAAATCCGATATTTTGAGCACACACCTCACACCACGGTTCTAAAACTTGCGATAGTCATGGATCAGTCAAGGTCGAAACTGTTCTGATTGGTGTGGATTGGACTACATCAAGTATATCTATCCTTTTGTTTTTTTGTTAAATCAGTTTTTATTACGATTTTACCCATGGACCACACATATACATTGGGATCAAAAAGATCAAGATCACAAATTGATCAAGGTCAATACCATTTTGATCCAGTCAATACTGATTGATCCAATCCGAGTTTTAGAACCATGCCCCACAGACACTCAAATTTGATACTTTCGAAAGTCTGTCCCCCATCATTTTTTTTTATGTGTTAACCAAGGTTTCTGGACCAGCTTACACGCAGCCCAACTAATCCTCGAAGAGACTAGCACAGCAACCTATTGTCATGATCTCTATTTAAATCGCATATGTACAGATGGGGAATCAAAAATTATTATTCTAAAAATTACTAGGGGTTTGTTTTTTGTTAATTTTGTTGGGTCATATGTGAAATGAGCGCCTCTTATTCATGGTTTCAAAAATTTGAATAGGATCCAATCGGTCTATTCTGATAACCGATCCGGCCGACTCACATTGATTTCCACATATTTTTGTCCGTTTCTGGCCTATCAGATCTAAGATCCCTCAGCTGTAGCTTGCCTAACCACCCACACGAAAAAAGAAACTGTAGAGAAGCCTCTTCCGGGTCTTTGTTCACCAACCCCTAGTTCTTTGATTGGAGTTTCTTTATTAGTTTTCTCTTGCAAATTTACAACCTTTGCAAAGAAGGATATTCTCTATCTATCTGCCACGTTAGTCTTTCCAGTCAACGGCCGTTGGATTTGGCTCATCTCCAATTCTTAATTTTTCAATTCTTTTTTATGCATGACACGTGTAAACTGATTAATCCAACGGTTATAGATACTAGTGTTATTTTTAACCCCTTTTAACCCTCAAAAACTACTTGGATCCGAAGATCTGAACTGACAGAAGCCCCTCCATCCTGAAGCAAAGAGGGGAGAAGTCGATAGCTTGCAGGGCGGAGAAAAAGGTGGAGAAAAGTCACGCACTCGAACATTTTCAAACCCTTCTTGAGCACCATAGATCTCATCCTTAGTGAATGAACAATCTTCAAAAACTTGTCTATGTTCAACTGCACACTCTGCAACTTGAGTTTTAAGATCTGCAAGTAATATTTCTTTCCTTTTACTGTCAAGCAGAGCTTGCCCTTATTGAATGTGAGAATATTTCTTGTGTTTCATTTACTAGGTAATAGTATATATACATGAGTACATGAGATAATAGATTGATTTAGTTACCTATGGAAGATCGGATTACAATCTGATTCTTCCAAGAGTAAAAATACACAATTTCTAAGTTTTCAACTATAGAAGATAGGATAATAAGAAATCTGAGATCTTGTGGAACTTGATATCACATGTGAGATTGTGATGCTGATGTGGAAATCTTATCACCCAAGTATCTGTGAGCTGGAGCGTTGATCAATATTGGGCAATACACCCACTCAAGTTGTAGGTGGAGGAGACCGAACATTCAACTTGTCCCTCAGGAACTAGAATCGGGTGGTGGCAAGAGGTTTAGTGAGAGCATCAGTGAGCTGATCAGTTGTGGATATAAATTGCACAGTCAGCTGACGATTGGCCACACACTCACGAACAAAGTGGAAATCAATCTCTTCATGTTTGGTGTGAGCATGGACCATTGGATTGGCCGATAAATATATGGCACCTATATTATCACACCACAGGATTGGGGGGCCTTGAATAGGAAAGCTCAATTCCTGAAATAGAGATTTCAACCATATGAGTTCGGCAAAGGCATCTGCTAATGCTTTGTACTCAGCTTCAGTTGAGGAACGAGCCATAGTTTTCTGTTTGCGAGAGAACCAGGAGATCAGGTTTGGCCCAAGGTAGATGGCGTAAGCACCAGTGGACTGACGATCAGATCTGGTACGAGCCCAATCAGCATCTGAGAAGGCTTAGAGCGTGGCCTTGGAGGAGCGCTCAACCAAGAGACCGTGGAAGAAACTTTGCTTGAGATATCGGAGAATGCACTTGACATGACTCCAGTGATCCATAGTTGGGGCATGCATATGTTGGCACACCCTATTCACAGTGAAAGCCACATCTGGACAGGTAATAATGGAGTGATAGCAAGTTGGATCATCAAAGGGAGCACCCCTTGAAGGTGATGTCGGTTCTGTCACAGCCATATGAGTGCGAACCGATTTGTAATCAGTCATGCCTGAGCGTGCCAGTAGGTCATGGATATACCTAGACTGACAAAGAAGAATACCATTGGGTTGTGGTACTGCCTCAATGCCCAAAAAGAAACCCAAGGGGACGAGATCTTTGATAGAAAATTCAGCCGCAAGTTTGGTAATCAGAGCAGTGACCTGTGCTGACGAATTGCCTGTGACAAGTATGTCATCAACATAAACCAAAAGATACAGGAGATGGCCATTAGACTTATAAATGAATAAAGATGGATCATTCCGTGATGCAACAAAATCCAAATGAAGGAGGAACATGGAGAGCCTATGAAACCACGCTCGAGGGGCTTGTTTGAGGCCATACAAGGACCTATGTAGGCGGCACACATGATTGGGCCGATTGGGGTCTACAAAACCCTGGGGTTGAGTCATAAACACCTCTTCTGTGAGGTGACCATGTAGGAATGCATTATGGACATCAAGTTGGCGGAATGACCAGCCTTGAGAGATAGCTATAGCATGTATGGAACGAACAGTGGTAGCCTTAACCACTGGGCTAAATGTATCAGTATAATCAATCCCGTGCTGCTGGTGAAACCCTTTTGCGACTAACCGAGCCTTATACCGTTCCAAGGACCCATCTGCTTTGCGCTTAATGCGGTATACCCATTTTCATCCGACAAGGTTCATGTGGGGCAGGTGTGGGATGAGGGACTAGGTGCCATTTTTTATGAGTGCATTAAACTCCTCAGCTATGGCAAGGCGTCATTGAGGGTGCTTATTTGCTTCAGAGAAATAAGTTGGTTCAGGTGTGGCAGGAGCGGTAGTGGTCAAAGCATGTAGGGTAGGGGGTTGTTTGTGATAGAGCAGGAGCAAAGGGTGAAGGCGTGCTGGGGGAGCAGGTGGTAAGGAAGGTGGGGCCGGGTTAAGAATGGGGACGGTGGAGGTAGAGGGTGGTAGGGAAGGATTTGGTGTTGGGGTATTATAGAGGTCCCTTAGTGGTCGAGTACGAGTTGTGGAGGTAGGGGAGGGCGATGATGAGGAAGTGTGAGATGGAGTGGTTTAGGGAGATGGAGGGTGACAGGCGATAGAGGCAATGGAGAGAGGGGGGGGCGATGTTGGTAAGGGATTACCACGAAATGGAACCTTATTGGGGGCAGAAGCCCAAGGAGAAGATGGTGGGACCAGGGGAGAGGGAACCACAGGAGGCGGAGAAGAAAAGGGAAATACACTCTCATCAAAACGAACATGACGAGTGATGTATGTCCTATTAGTAGAGAGATCGAGACACCTACACCCTACATGAGAAGGAGAGTAACCAAGAAAAACACATGGAACAGAGCGAAAATCCATTTTATGGTGATTATAAGGATGGAGATAAGGGAAATATAGACAACCAAAAACACGAAGAAAAGAGTAGTCAGGTGACCTGTGATGTACCAATTGAAAGGGGGAAATATTATTTGAAACCCAGGTTGGCATTCTATTAATGAGATATACTGCAAATTCAAAGGTAAAATGCCAAAAGCGTTGAGGAATGGAGGCTTGAGCAAGTATAGTAAGGCCGGTCTCAACAGTGTGTCTATGTCGGCATTCAACAAAACCTTACTGCTCATGCGTGTGAGGGCAAGACAAGCTATGGGCAATGCCAAGGGATCGAAAAAATTGGGGGAGAGAGTGGTATTCCCCACCCCAATTGTTTGAATAGCCTTTATTTTTCTAGAAAATTGCCTTTCAACCATTGCTTGAAATTGTTGAAAAACCGAGAAAACTTCAGATTTTAAGTTAAGAGGATAAAACCCAATGAATCTAGTGTTATCATCAATAAAAATAACAAAATACCGGTGACCATCAACAGATAAAGTGGAAGATGGTCCCCATACATCACTATGAACCAGATCTAAAGGAAATAAACTATGAGAGAAAGTTTACTTTAAAGATAATCTACTGGCTGTGCCCAATTGGCAAGTGGGACACATAGAGGGAAGCTTGGTGGAGAGACACGGCAAGTCATTAGTGCCAATCATGAATCTGAGAAGGTCAGAATGAGGGTGACCAAGTATTTGATGCCAATTATGGAGAGAAGTGCATGTAGAGACGTGAGCAACAGGGGAAGAAGCAGAGAAGAGAGAGTGTAAAGGCCGCCACTACTCGGTCCTGAAAGAAGAATCCTCTTGGTTACCTTATCCTTCACAAAGAAGTGAGAGGGGTGAAACTCGAAAAAGACATTATTGTCACGAGCAAAGCACTGAACAGAAAGGAGGGGTTTAGTAATGGAGGGAACATGTAGTACATCACATAAATTAAAGGAACGAGAAGAAGAGAGAGAGGGTAAGGAAGAAGAACCAATACTGGATATGATGAGGCCCTTACCGTTACCAACTTGCAGTTGATCATTGACATTGTAGTCATCATAAGAGGATAGAGAATGGATGTCAGGAGTCACGTGATGGCTTGCGTCGGTATCGGGGTACCAAGTGAGGGTGGTGGATGGTTGATAGTATGGTGGGTAGGAGGGAGTAGGTAGTAGGGGTGGGTTGGAGGTGAAGTGAGTAGCTGGCCGAGGGGTGGGATTAAAGGTATGGTAGGGTTGAGGTGAGGGATAGCCAGGGTAAGAGGGAGGACGATAGTAATAGGTATTGGTGTTGTGATTGGTTTGATTACAAATGGAGCACCACATACATGTACCTTGCTAGTGAAAACGGCCACCACGACTACCACGTCCACGATGTCCACGTCCACTGCGACCACCACATCCACCTTTCCCAGATTGAGAGAAGGGAGAGGTGGAAGAGGTATCACGCTGAGCGGTGTTTCCTGAAGGAGAATCCGTGGATGGTGGAGGATCAATGCCAAATGTTGGGTGAGTAGAGGCCTGATTCATGAACTCATGGCTGAGAAGCACGCCAAGAAGATCAGAATAGGCTAGTGGTTCAGAACGCGAGCAGGGTTGGAACTATGTCACGAAGATCTTTGGGTAGAGCACGGAGAATATGGAGACAGAGGTCAGTCTGTTTTAGAGGGGAGCTAGCAACAGCAAGCTCGTCAGAGAGAGATTTGGCTCATTGCATAAGAGTGGTGACAGATTTGTCAGACTTCTGAGAGAGATCCTAAAGTGCAAGATTGAGTGACATAATCCGGGAATTCGACGCAGAGTCATAGGTAGCTCAGAGAGAGTCCCAGATTTCTTTGCTCGTTGTTTGAGATTTTAAATGTAATCGCAAGCGTATGGATCAGTGTAGCTACGGGGTTGAACTCAGAGAGAGTAGCCACTTTATTTATTTTTTCTTTTAATAATGCGAAAGTGAACCTATTAATGGTTGTGATCTAATTCTACATACCGTCCTAAACATATGTATCTAAAATAATGTCCTAACCATTCGTCATCTAAGAATTTAAAGACGCAAGCCACGCAATTAAAATTAAATAAATAAATAACTAAAAATAAACAACCCACGTAATTAAAAAAAAATAATAAAGGAAAAAATGCTGAAATAAAAATAAAGTAAAAGAAAGGGGAGAAAGCTAGAGAGAGACTCACAAGTAGGTTTCTCTACTTAGCCCGAGGGATGCATCATAATATGAGCTTCCCTACTTGACCAGAGAGTCACTCTTACAAGGATTACTCTACTTGGCTTTAGGGAAAGGGAGACAATTAAAATAAAAGTAATAAATTGATGGTTCTATGGCTAGGAGGGGCAAAACCAGCACATACACTAGCCATGAACCTTGGGGGAAAGGGATAATAATAATGTAACGACTGAAATTAAAATCCTAAATTAAGAAAGAAAGGGTAGTCAGAAGAGGGAATGAGAGGGGGGAGAGAAGACTATTGAAGGAGCCTACTTACTTGAACTTCAACCCTTGAACTTGAAAGCTTGGGTGATTTGAGATACTACCAGTACTAAAAATCAGATCTGAAATAAACCAATTCTGAAATTTTTAATACTAGAGAAAACAAATCTTGGAATAAAAAAAACTGAACTTGAGAAAAAAAGATGCTCCACGGCTTGTGATCTTGTCACCTAGTTCTAAGCCTAGAACTATAACTTTAAAAATTACAACTCGATTGCATAGATCATAAACATAAAATGCTGAATAAGAATAAAAGAGTGATTGCATTAATTGACATAAAAAACTATTACAAAAGTGATTAAAGCAAAAATAAAGAAGAACTAAAACTAAAGAGAGTTAGAGAGGGAGAGAAAGAAGAAAACTAAGTATAAACTAGAAAGTAAACTAAGGGGAATAATAATTAGGAGGGGGGAGGAAGGGGCTTTTATAGGGCTTTTGTCTTGCCTCCTTCCTTTTACAAGTCTTCTTTAAGAAAAGAAAGAAAATAAAATAAAATAAAATCTTGGTAAAAATCCTCATTCTCTTAGATATTGTGTGAGGAAAGAGAGAATCCGTTTCCAAAATTAACAAATTCTATTCCTTCCTTGCAATATTAACCAATATCTTGCAATCTTGATTAAATCAGAAAGGAATCTCTGCATAGCATCTTCAAGATCTTGTGAGGTGGCAAGGAGAGAGAATAATCTTCAAGATTTTGTAGGAGAGAGGATGTGGTACAAATGAGTGGATCCCACCTTTGGACTGGTTCTTGATTCACTTTAAGCACTTTCTCTTGTAAACTTGGAAACTAAAAAAAACAAGAAAAATAAAAGTAGTACTTTCCAAAGTGGGGCAAAATGTACACTTATATCCCTAAGATTTCACACATTATTGTGCTCATCACTTATAATACCCCATTGGTCTGTTGCCTGTAAGTGGTAGAGCGATGCCTTTTGATACTGAACTTTGTGTGATGTTGTCGGTCTTGCCCCCAAAAATGGGACCCTTGATCTGATATCAGTTCTTGAGGTACTCCATATCGAGAAATGATATTTTCTTGAATGAATTTTGCTACCTTAGTAGATGTGAGGACCGCATATGACTAAGCTTCTACCCATTTGGTGAAATAATCAATGGCTACCAAAATGAACTCGTGACCATTGGATGCTTTGGGGTTGATCTTCCCAATGATGTCGATGCCCCAAGTGGAGAATGGCTATGGTGAATTAAGCGAATGTAACTCTGTTGGTGGGATATGTATGATGTTGGCAAATATTTGACACTTGTGGCACTTCTTGACAAAGTCTACACAATTCACTTCCATTGTGTTTCAGTAATATCCCAGCCTGAGAAACTTCTTAGATAACATCTTGGCATTCATGTGTGGTCTACAAAGACCTTGATGAATTTCCTCTATGAGGGTTGCGGCTTGCTCCTTGTCTACACACAACAACTGTATTCCATCATAGGATCTCTTGTATAACAAATCCTCTTGAAGAAGAAACTGGGTGGTATATCTCCTTAGAAATTTCTTTTCTCTATCAGTTGCTTCAACTGGGTACTTCCTTTCCCTGATGAAATCCACTATGTGAGTGAACCAAGACCGACCATCCATGGTGGGAGAGTTCACCAAATTCTGATAAATGGGCCTGCTTCTTTGTTCTACCAAGAATGGTTGAACCTTAGCCATAGGGTTGCATTCTACCATAGAAGCCAAGGTTGTAAGGCCATTAGCAAACCTGTTGTTATCTCTCTGGAAGTATTCAAACGAGATCTTCTCAAAGTGTTCAATCACCTCTTCCAGATGTTCTTGATATGGCTTCAACTTTTCATCCCTAGTTTTCCACTTTCCCTGTGTCTGGCAGATGATGATGGATGAATCGCTGTAAACCTTAATCCTTTTCACTCCAATAGTCAAAGCAATTTCGAGCCCCAAAGCATAAGCTTCATATTCAGCAATATTGTTAGTACAGGGGAAGTCGAGGCGGAATGATGAAGGTAAATAAAGACTGTAAGGAGTGACAAGCAATATTCCCGTACCACACCCCTTTTGATTGGCTGCTCCATCAAAGAATAACTACCATTCATTTGTTGTCTTCTTCCTTTATTGCTGTGATTTCTTCATCAGGAAAGGCATCATCCAAGGATCTTTCATCTTCTGTGGGGTGGGCAGCCAAATGATCGGCTATGGCCTGCCCCTTGTTTAATTTCTAAGTAACATAAGTGATGTCAAACTCTGATAGCAAAAGCAACCAATGAGCCATCCTTCCTATTAGGGCTGGTTTCTCAAAGAGGTATTTGATGGGATCCATCCTTGAGATCAAGTGCATTGGATAGGAAACCATGTATTGTCGCAACCTTTTCGTTGCCCAAATTAATGCAGCTCAAGTTCTTTTCAAAGATGTGTACTATGTCTCATATTTCAGGAACTTCTTACTAAGGTAGTATATGGCATGCTCTGCCCCTCCTTTCATCTCTAGAGCCCATGGAATATTCTCCCATGGATAAGTACAAGAGAAGTGATTCACCTCCCACCGACGGTGTCAATAATGGTGGGTTCATGTGGTGTTCCTTGATTTTGTCAAAAGGTTATTGGCATTGGTCATTCTATTTCGTGGGCTGATCCTTCTTCAGCAACTTGAAAATTGGTTCACAAATTGTAGTCAATTGAGCTATGAATCTACTAATATACTGGATATGACCCAAAAATCCTCGTATTTGTTTCTCAGTCCAAGGTGTGGGCATTTCCTAAATTGCGTTGATCTTGATAGTGTCGACTTCAATGCCTCTTTCACTTGCCAAGAAACCTAACAAATTTCCTATTGTTGCCCTGAATACACACTTCTGAGGATTCAACTTTAGCTGATACTTCTTGATTCTTTCAAAGAATCGCCTTAGTGCGGGAATATGCCTCTACCGATGCTTTGACTTCACTATCATGTCATCTACATAGACTTCAACATCTTTGTTCATCATGTCATGTAATAGGGCCATAGCTGCTCTTTGATAAGTTGCCTCGGTGTTCTTTAGTCCAAAAGGCATCACTTTGTAACAATAAGTTCCCCATATAGTGGTGAAGGTTGTCTTCTCACAATCTTCTGGGTGCGTGCTTATTTGGTTGTATCCCGAGAATCCATCCATAAATGATAACAAAGCATACCCTGCCATCTTATCCAGGTAATGGGAAGTCATCTTTAGGGCTTACTTTGTTAATATCTCGGAAGTCTACGCGCATTCATACGTTGCCATCCTTCTTTGGCACTGGTACTATGTTGGCCAACCATTGGGGGTATTTCACCACTTGTAGAGACCCTGCATTCCACTGCTTCACAACCTCTTCTCTAATCTTTTCACTCCATTCTGGATGCATTCTTTGGAGCTTCTGCTTTATCGACTTTGCCCTAGGGTAAGTCGACAATCGATGTTGCACAATATTAAGGTCAATACCAGGCATATCCTCATAAGACCAAGGAAAGTCCTCAATGAATTCCTTCAAGAGAATAATCATCTATTCCGCTTCTTTGTCATCAAGGGTAATGCCAATTTTTACCTCTCGAAGGCATTGGTCGGTTCCTAGATTATTAACCTGCGTATCGTCACGGATGGGTTGGGCTTTCTTTGGTTTGTATTGTTTTATTGATTCTTGATATTTATTAAGATCATCATAAAAAAAAATGGCAAGTCATACTCAGAATCAGAAATTTCATTCATGAAATAAGGAATAATAGAATCGACATACAAGGACTCTGGACTCTCCTCGAGATGGGAGGCCAACATGAAATCATAAACAATAGACTCAACTATAGACTTGATAATTGGCTTGATGCTTTTGCCAGGGGTATTAAGGCTGGTTGACTCAGTAGCATAAGCAAACTTGAAGCTTTCTCTAATGCTTGTCCAGTTCAGGAGTGATTCGGTGGCTCGATTAATGAGGAGGTGTGGCAAAGGGCCTTCTTTTCCTTCTGAAAAAGTTGCTGCTATTTCTTCAACGGTGTAGTAGTTCTTTTGGATAGGTGCCTACTTCTTCATCTAGTCAACCTCGTGTTCTTGAAAACAGAACATTTGGAGCGGTGAGGATTGATGGAGACTGCTCAATCCTCTATTTATAAAGTCCATCTTTTCCAGCCTGTTGAGGGATGCCATCCTGGTGCCTCGGTCACATCTTTGTCCACCTTCACAGACCTTCCCGTTGTAGCTGATTCTGGCACAGTACATGCAAATCATCATTCTTTGTGCTCTTCTTTGCTTTGCATACGCACTTCCTCCTCTGAAAGGACGAGGCTTGAGCTCATGTAGCTCTCGGGCTCTTGGTTTTTGCAAGAGAGACCAAATGTAGCTTTCCAAATTAATGGGAAATGGTAGACTCCAGGTGAGCCCTATCTTCTTTTCCCATTCCCTTGTCAGGAGTACTTGGGGATTTGGCAATTCCTTTGACTGGATCAGTGTTATGGGGTTGCCAAAGGAGAACCCATCTTCAATTAGTGTAATTTCCGCTATCCTGGTGATGCAACTGTCTTAATCACTTTCCTTCACTAGCATTTTTGTTGTTCTACTTCATGAGTCACCTAGTCAAACTCCTCTTAGAAAAATACTTCAAATCCTGGTTGCATCCTTGCGATGGTTTCATCAAACCATGGCTCCACATTACCGTAGAAAGGGAAATCCTCTCCTTCTTTTACAAAGTACCGAGAGTAGGGTAGTAAGAGACAGAGATCTTCCTAGTTATCCTTAGTACTTTCTACCCCTTGGTGGTCGGAGGAGTGCATCCGAGACCATTCTTTCCTTTGTTCACTGTCAAACTAGGCTGCTTTGGAACTCCTTGATGATATTTCTCTAGTCCCATGCGAGGAAAATATTACATATTCTTCATCATTTGATTTACTGGCAGAATCCAGATGGCTTCATAGTTAGCTAGGATTTCCTCATTTGGAACTTCTTTGGCAATGGTTACATAAGTTGTATCTAATTCAAAACCACTTAGTTGAACTTCCTGGTCTTATTCTTCTCCATTTTCTAATATTGGCCAATGTGTTAACCACCTTGGGGTCTCTAGCTATTGTGATCACCTTTTCTTCATAAATGAGCTTCATTTTTTGATGGAGACTAGAGGACACTGCCTTCACATGATGCAACCAAGGCCTTGCCAAGAGCATGTCAAAATCTGTCGGTATATCAATGACTTGGAAATCAATGTCAAACTTCACCGGGCCAATCTTTACGGCAAGGGTAAGGATGCCAAGGATCTTCCTCTTGGTATTGTCATATGCCCGTACGGTTTGTGTAGTCAACCTCATTTCTTCCAGGTTGATACCAATACTCTTTGCCGATCTCAAAGGTAGCGCATTCAAAGTGGATCCATTGTCAACAAGAACCTGGGGAACCACCTTGTTAAGGCATTGTATCATGATGTGAAGAGCTCAATTGTGATGGACCCCTTTGGGAAGCTCTGAATCTAAGAACATTAAGGATTGCATCACATATGTTGCCCCTACTATATGTGTGAGATGTATCGGATTTATCTCGATTGGCACCTGTACATTAGTGAGGGACTTCAAAATTTCTTCACGGTGCATGGGGGATGCCATCAACAATCCCCAAATTAAGATATTACCTTGAGACTTCTTGAGTTGAGTTAGGATTGGATTCTTAGGTTCTCTTTTCAAGCTACTGATTCCAGCCTCATTGGTCCCTGACTGTTCCACTACTACACTACTAGAGCCTTGTCCTTATAGTCTCTTCCACTTCTAGTTTCCATCACGTTGACAGGTTTCTTTACAATAATCATTGTGGGATAACAATCTTCATCATCACTGTTTGCTATGGTGATTATTCCTACCATGGGATCATCCTCTTCTTTTGATTCTCCCTCCCTGCTTAGGGTGGGAAGTTAAGGTCCTCCAAAAATGTTGAGAGCCCTGCCTCATAACTTTTTGACTGCATTAGACACCTGTTAGAATGTGGCATCTACTGCCTTTGCGAATGTGTCATCTGATCCTATTTCCTTTAGATCATTTAGCTGCTCATGGCAGTAACGATCATTGATAGTTACTTCACCCAACATGTTGTCAATTTCTTCTACTCTCTCTTGCATCCTCAATGTGTTAGAGTACACTTCACATAGCTTTTCTTCCAACTCAAATGTGGAGTACTGTTCATCCATATAAACTTGTGTCAGCTCTCCAGATTCCTCATAGTTTTCTGAATCTAATGTAGAATCATCTCCCCCATGCAGAGGGAAGGGTAAATGCCACTTGTCAAATCAACTATTAGGTCATCACCACCGATAGCATAAACTGAGAAACATGTCTAGTGATCTGTGAGTAATATTCTGACTCATCATCATTATCATTGTACCAAGGCCCTTGGTAGTCATCCTAGTCTGGATACTCATCATCCTCTTGAGAATCAGAGTCATCTCCATCCTTCTCATCCTCATTCTCATCCACATCATCGTCGTCATCATCCTCTTCTTTATTGATTTCCTCCTCACTTGGTTCTCCATCAGGTTCCTCTTGACCATCAAATTCTCTTGATTCATCATTCTCTGTGTCATTCCCTATGAGGGTTAGGGAGGTGTGCTCTTTAATCTATTCCCCTATGGCCAAGGCGGTTACTGCTCTGAGAAGATCATCTGTAATCTCTTCGATTTCCTCTGGATTGTCCTCTGAAGATATAGTGGATTGAATTAGAGAAGTGGGATCACTCTCTTGGTCTTCCCCTAATGCATTCACTGACCCTGTTGATGAAGTCATTTTTAGGGAGTCTGGTAGTGCAAGCATATCCTTACAATTGTACCCGTCCGTCTATCCTTCTTTTGTGTTATATACCATACCTTGAGAATGGGATTGGTATGAGGGTGATGAGGGATATGAAGCGAGATGATAGATATGAAGATGATGTAATGTGAGAGGTAGGATATGAAGATTGGGGGTGATAGGATGAGGAAATTCCTTCTCCTTTATGGTGGGGGGAAGGTTGATGATATGGCAGAGGCTGATAATATAGTGAAGGTGGGCGGTATAGTGGAGGTAGGTAATATGGTATGGTAGATTCTTCTATTGATGAGGAAGGATGAATGGCAGGAGTCCGATCTTCTGATTCTTCCTCTGATGACTCACCTCTTTTGGGAGTCCTCATGGCTCTGGCCCTTTGATTCATGATTTTCCTATAAGCGTGAGCATTTATGTGATTCTTTCGAGCTCTAGTTACAATGAGTTGAGTGGGATCACTCTCTGTGGCTTCTTCATCTAGATTGTTCACATGATCGGGGAGTGGATTGGTGTTGACATTGGGAGGTTGCTTTACCTTGACCTCAATGGTTCCATTGTCCACCAAATCCTGAATTGTATGTTGCAAACCCAAGCATCTTTCAGTGTTGTACCCCTTTTGAGTGTGGTAAGCATAATATTCATGATCCCTATACCAAGCTAGAGGAGGGATGCCGATCACTCCTGGAGTATTGAGTTATGAATCCAACGCAACTTGAATCCCTAGCAATCCTTATTTCTTCAACTTCTTATACACTACTGTGATGGCACTCCCAAATTAGAAAATTGCCTTTTTGGATGAGGGGCCTTCTGAGAGGATGCATCTGTTTATATTACAAATGGTTGTGAAGAAGTGGTTGGGGAGACTGACTGCTGAACTGCACTCACCACATTAGTTTCTGGACCCTTTCCACGTCTGACTCAGTTATTCTTCCCTGCATCTTGGGAGGATCCTTGAACTGAGCTTCCCTTAGGATTCTGTTTTCCACACATGTGCCAGTGGCTATTAGGGCATCAAAAGTCTGTAGATGTTGGTAGCAGAGGACATCATAAAAAGGCTTTGATTAGTTCTCAATCAACATCTCTAATTGCTCTGCTTCCGAAGGCCGATCTACCATCTTAGCAGCCTTGTCCCTAAACCTCATCAAGAAGGTGATGAATCCTTCTTTGGGCTGCTGCCTCAATGTCTCAAGCTCTCATCGCTACACATCCACTTTAGTATTGTAGGAGTACTGCTTGGTGAAGGCTTTCACCACTATTGCCCAATTTTGAGTTTGAGAAGACTCCAACTGTAACATCCCAAATCTCACATCTTTACATTGGCTGTGAACATGCAAGAGTAACAAATTGGGAAGGCCAACACTAGCTTTGTTGGAAGCTGTGGAATGCTAGGAAGGAAAGAATGACCCAATATGTACTTGTGCCTACTACCAATGGTGTTGGAGGGATCAACAAGAAAAGTGGGCCAAGAGGTAAATTAATAAACTTGATAAGGTTGGATAATAGAATGACACTAGGTGATGCCAAAATTACTAATAAAATGACCCGAACAAGTCTAGATACATGTTGTTTACAACATGCCATTTCAATTGCTATGATTTCAACAAGGTTCATGGTCATGGGCATTTTATTCATTTTATATGACAATATCTAAAGATTATTTCTTCTACAAAATGATAGAATATTGAGTTATGAATCCAACGCAACTTGAATCATCTCAATCTGAGTTCGGATAAGAAAGATATGATCATTTTTGTATAGATTGTCTAAATAGGCCAAGAAACAGAGGTCAACCGGCAACTACTGGTTTGAATTGGCAACTACCGAGTGCAACCGGCAACTGCCTGATTTATCCAGAAATTCAACTGGCTAGCCAGATCAATTTTGGATGACCAAGAACAGACTTAGCCGACAGAGAGCAATCGGCAATTGTCGGTTTGAAGCGGTAACTGTCGGTTCGGTATAAAAGGTGAAAAAAATAGATATAAAACATCTATTTTAATATTATAAAAGGAAGAGCTATATAAAGGCCATCACCTCCTATTTAAGCTTTATTTCTCACATTCTATTCACCCTTTAGTAAGAGGAAGAAAAGAGAAAGAAGAAGAAGAAGAAGAGAGGAGAAGAAGAGAAGGGAAGAGAGAGAAATTGCTTAGAGATCGATTTTCTTGGGAGATTGCTTGAGGATTCAGCAAAAAGGTAAAAAATCTCACCTAGATTAACTTCTAATAAGAGGGAATTTTAGAAATAAAAGGGGCTTTAAACTGATTTGGACTGGAATTATGAAAAGAGAGGAAATCTGGAAATTTCAGGAACAACTCAACTACATAGAGTTTAATTTCTCTGAAATTCGTGGATTAAATTGGGAAGGAATGGAATAATTTAGTCAATTGATGTGTACACCATGACTGATTCCTACAAAGAGTGAGGATTCTCACTGACTCTCCTAAATTAGGAAAAATTCCATGTGGATGAGGAGAAATTCCATTCAATTTTATTTTTCTAAGGTCATAAATTTACATGCAAGTTAATTGAAGCTTAATTCTCCACATGCAAGGTGAAAATTAATTTTTATTTCACTATTTGAGGTTCAAGATTCACCTGCAAAGTGGGAATTGATGGTAGATCACATGCATGGTAAGATTATCGATAAAGTTCAAACATGCAACCTCAAATTGAGGGTTTATCATGAAAATTGGTTTTATTTTACTATTGTAGATGGAATTATATCTATGTGAAATGAAATCTGAGATGGCATCTTCATTATTGAAGGCCGATTTGGAACTAGGAGACTAGGTTCCTTACTTGAAGCTCTGGAACAGAGAATTAATTTGAAATTGGAAAGAAATCCCATCTCAATTTCACCAATTTGAGGGAATAGAGACAAATGCAAGAGATATTGAGTATGAATTCCATGCATGCTTATGGAATTGAGAATTTATCATGAATTTTGAAGTAAAAATACTGATATCCACTCTAGGTTCATAATGTCATATAACAAATTAGGTCAAATTGGGGGAAATGTGAAATTTCTACTAAATCCCATGTAAGACCCTAAGGATTTAAAATGAAATCTATTAAATTGGACTTGAAGAGGAATTGTGGAGCATATAAGGGAGGTTTTAGATGATCTTATTAGGGAGATATTAGGTAGCACTATTAGGGGTAGATAAAAAATTTACCTGATTTTAATACATGTGTATAATTGTTGATTTTTAGGAATCCCAGATATCCGTGAGAGAGATTCCTCGGCACCAAGAGAGATTGTGGGCCCTGATATTCACTGTGAGTGGGTGCCCTTCTCAACCCCCATTCTTTTAGTGTGTTTATTGTGTGGAGCATGCATCACTTGTATTTGTGCATTTACATTGCTTTACTTGTTGTAATTGTGCATTTACATTCATTTTCATCATTTGCATCTACTTGCATATTTGTGGTATGATGGATATGATGGTGGTGGAAACGTAGAAGGAAAGATAAGTGAGATGGATCACGTGCAGGTGCCCATGTGTGCATATATGGTTCGGATGATTTGTTGTGCACCATGTAGAATGTTGGCTAGGTATCATAACCCCAAGTGCTACACCCCTTATCCATAGGGCGTTAGGTATGGACTAATCCCAATAAAAGTGACTACCTGATCATCAGTGCACTGTGAGTGGTACGACGTACTATACCAGTAGTGGATGTGTATGGGTGTGAGTGTGTATGACAGGATACGATGTACTGTGTGCCTGTTGATATATTTATGATATGGGGTTACCTTTTAGGGGTTAGCCGGGGGACCGAGGCTATGACCGGGACTGGTTGGCCCCTGCCTGCGACATAGCTTCTATTCCTGAGGCCCAACATACAGGGTAGGGAATGCCACCTGCGTCGGTAGCACTTATACCCATAGCAGATGAGACTTAGTAATGGACTAGGAAATCTAAATAGTTAAATAAATGGATTTATGAGCATCATTCTATTGTGTGGAGCATGCATTGCATATGGATACGTGTGTTTGTTTCTATCCAACCCCTCACTGAGCATCGCCATGTGCTCACCCCCATTTCTTTTTTCCATAGATGAGGAGAGCAGTCAGCTATAGGTTGATAACTCAGAGCATGATGATGTGGTTATGGATCAGTTGGCTTGTATTCTGGATTTTCATGATTTCATCCATGGGCATGACTGTGAATGTGATGATTGTGCATACAGTGGACAGTAATATTGAGGACTGATGTATTTGATTAACCTTTTGTGTATATATGTGGATAGTGATGAGAATCAGTTTTTTTCGATACAAGTTGAAGGGTTTAACAACTGTTGGAAGAGATTTTGTGTAAATATTTGTTTTGGAATGGGATGAATGTATATATATATGGATTACTGTATATGCTGTTGTGAGTCATTATATCTATGGTATCCAATATCACATAGAAGCACTGGGTGGATAATAACTTTATTTGATTTTATATGATCCGTTGCAAACTCTGATTATGATTTTAGCATACATGGTTGTGGTGTTGTGGATTCTCCTGGAGTAAGATCCTGGTTTGGCGGGCTGACTGGGTGGGGTGAGATATCCAATGCCGGCGCACCTGTGCCATATCTAGGGCAAGGTAGGGTGTAACAATTTTGTGGTATCAGAGCAAACTCTAAGACGAAGTCTGACAAACCACATGATTTTAGGGTCATCCAGTGCAATAGGAAGTAAAGAAATAAAAACTTCAAGAGAAAAGCTTAATTATTGTGAATGCTTCTGTGTATGATAGAAACAAGATTAGGATGTGAATGTTTTCTTTTAACTAGAGAATTTTATATATGACAATTGCTGCATTACTCATCCTTGTTGGAAATATTTGTGTTGAGCATTGGGAATTGATACGTTATGATTTTCAGGAAAATTCCCAATATGCCACCAAAACGGCTCAACCTCAACAAGGATCGGGACACTAGAAAAAGGGTTGGCCTACTACTAGAGCTCACCCTTTGATGTCTGTGAGTGAAGAAAGGGAAAGTGAGTTGGTATCAAGAACATAAGAATCAGTTCTTGCGACTGCTCCTGTAGCAGCATCAATGTCACCTCCTGTACCTTCAGTACTTACAACTCAGGATTTGACCACTCTGGTAACTAATATGGTCCAAAGTATACAACAAGGATTGCAACAAGCACTGTAGAAAAATATATAGCAGCAACAATAGCTATAGCAGCAACATAATAGGATTATCGAAGAAATGGCCACAGCAATGCGTACTAGGGGAATACCCATTTCAGCCACACCTGTGGCACCACCTCATGCAAATCCTACAACTTTAGTACCCCAAGTTAACCTAGGAATCCCAATTGCACCACAGACCATAGGTGGGCAAGCAGCTCAGATAGTACCAGTTATGGGGGTACAAATTGGGCAACAAATTTTTCCCACTAGGTATCCTTCGTCCTGATTTTCTCGAGACTTCTCGGGACTTTACGTGATGCTGATGGGATTGCCCCTGAGTCACGTATTTGGACCCTTTTTTTTAGGAGGAGGGACACCTTTTATCCGAAACCAACTTAGGAAAGAAATTCTTTATGGTGAGAATATAATGTAGGAACATTCCTTTTCAAGACAACAAACAAGTTCTACAGTTAGCTTGTGGCACTCCTAGCTCCTTCATCTATTTTCTAGATGATGCAAGCATGCGGTGGATGCAATAGGACCGACAAGGCTTCTTTGACAGGATCTATATATGCAAGGTAAGTGATCCTTTTGATATACCCATAGGTACGAGATCAATGGGGTGACTTCCTTGCCCATCACTCGTGACTACACATGAGATTAAGCAATTGGCCACGGGGTGGTGGAGCCATGAGTGAATGTGTGCAAAAGTGTAATACAGGAATACCATTATCCGATCTCAGAATGTCATAAAGTGCATGGACCTCCTTGAGGGTGCTGACACAGTTATGAACATCCTTGCCATTTAACAATACCCTATAACCTTATACAGAAAGTAGGTATCATTTGCTCTCAGAGTACTCTCCATGATATGCGTTGACCTTCCCGAGGGTGCTGGCATGATAGGGAGTCCCTTGCCAAATGATTTCACTTCGAGCATAATGTATGATGCGGTTAGCGAATACAATTATAAACATGGGGTTAGCCAAACATGTTTCCAAGAAAATGCGGTGGTGGAAAATTTTCTTGCATTTAATGGTAGCATCTAGTGTCAGAAGCTTGACATGTCCCCAATGGAGATCTGACGGTCTAATTTTGACATGCCATATGTCATCAGAATCATATTTTCGAGCACTATCTATCTGTACAGTCATCTTGACTAGATTCCTTCACATATAAAAAGTAAAATTTGGACCCTCTTCTCTCCTGCATGGGGGTTTCCAGGGTTTTCAGATAGATGGAGAATATTTCTGGGTTTTCTTAGTCCATCATCATCTCTGTTGATCAGAAGTCAAAAATCGCTTCAAAGATCTACAATTCATCATAGCCAGAGGAGGGTGACAAAATTGGGTATCTACACCACCCGATGTCATAAGTGGGAGATTCACACAAACGACTTTACCAGAATATTCCTATAAGACATTCTCTACCAATAAAGTGATGCTTTCCTTAATCTTATTCCCCTAGGTGGCCTTCCTCCAAGTTTCCTCGGGTCTTTTTAGATGATTTGGCATTTTACAGGACTTTAACGGGAATCACCAAGGAGTCGTGCACACCCAGTCATCCATATCTCATTTCCAAGGAGGAAGGACACCTTTTATCCGAAACACACCTAGGAGAGCATTTCTTTATGACTATAATGCATTATAGGAAGATTCCTTTTTAAGACCTCAAACAAATTCTATAGATTAGCTTGTGGCATTCCTCGCATTCTCCAACTATGTCCTACATGATGCAAGTATGTAGTGGATACAATAGGACCGACAAGGCTTCCTTGACTAGATCTATATACGTAAGGTATGTGATCCTTTTGATATACCCAGAGGTACGAGATAGGGGGTGACTTCCTTGCCCTTGATTCGTGACTACACACGAGGTTAAGCAATTGGGCACGGGGTGGTGGAACCATAAGTGATTGTGTGCAAAAGTGTAATGCGGGAATTTCATTACTCGATCTCAGAATGTCATAAAGTGCACGGACCTCCCCAAGGGTGTTGGCACAAATATGAACATCCTTGTCGTTTAACAATACCCCATACCTTTGTATAGGAAGTGGCTACCATTTCCTCTCAGAATACTCTCCATGATATGCATTGACCTCCCCGAGGGTGTAGGTATGATAGGGAGTCTCTCGCCAAATGATTTCACTTTGAGCACGATGAATGATGCAGTTAGCGAATACAATTACAAACATGGAGTTGGCCGAACATGTTTTCAAATAGATGTGGTGGAAAATGTTCTTGCATTTAATGGTAGCATCTAGTGTCGGAAGCTTGACATGTCCCCAATGGAGTTGCCACTGTGAGGGTAGTGGCCGGAATTTCTTTCCTTCTCCCCTCTAGTGGGAGGAAAAGGACTTGCTTTCGGCCCTCTCTCCTCTCATTCTCTTTTTTGGGGAGGGGTGAGTGTTGTGTGTGCTTACCTATGGGTCCTGCACTGTCGTACCTCCGCTCGGAGATAAGTGGAGGCCTATTTCATAGGAGTGTAAAGGTCGTCATTGAGATGGGGATTTGATGATGGTCCAATACGGGGGATTGGGATCATGCAAAAGGGTATGGAGTCACCACCTAGATGCTTAAGAACGAACATTTTCCACAATTGTTCCTATTCCGCATGCATGGCTAAATTATCACACATATATACATTGACTGACTTTAAATAATTATGTGCACTAAAACAAGGTCAATATAAAGTCTACATTTTGCTAATTTTGGATGAGAAATTATACCTGAGCTTAACCCCTATTTTAGGTCAAGATGGGTGGACCCCCAATTAGTGCTGGCATGAGCTTTCTTATGGATTCTCTCGGCTCAGGAGAAGATGGCCTTGACCTCCAACTTCCTTTTTTAAGAGATGCTGACTGTGGTAATATTCAGACAGAGTTCCGGCTAGGAACAGTTACTTTCAGGCTTAGACTAAGGTGTCAATTCGGTAGAGCTTTTGCTAGGGATGGGTTACTTTTGGATTTTGGTTGAGGTGGCACTTCGGTAGAGCTTCCACTAGGGGTGGGATACTTCAAATTTTGGCTGAGGTGGCACTATGGCAAAGCTTCCACTGGGGATAGGCTATGGGAGGGCTAGGCTGAGGTGGCACTCGATAAAGCTTCTGATGGGGATAGGCTATGAGAGCGCTAGGCTGAGGTGGCACTCCAACAGAGCTTCCGCTGGGGATAGGTTATGGGAGGGCTAGGCTGAGGTGGCACTCTGAAAGAGCTTCCATTGGGGATAGCCTATGAGAGGGCTAAGCTTAGGTGGCACTCTAGCAGAGCTTCTGCTAGGAATAGGCTAAAACCTAAATTGTTGAAGAACTTCAAAGGCCCAAAGAACACTTCAAAGTTTGGATCTTATGAAGATCTCTCTGAAGACTTGAAGAACCTTAGAAGTGGGGAGGGAGACTAAGGCCAAGCTTTTCCTACACCAAATACTCACTCAAAAAAAGCAAAGGATTGAAGAGCTTCGAAGGCCCGAAGAACACTTCAAATCTTACGAAGATCTCTTCGAAGACTTGAAGAACATCAAGGGGGGAGGGGAGGAGAGAGGCAGAGATTCTCTACAAAAGGGTGCTTACTAGGAGGCTTAAGTGTGAAAAACCAAAGGGATGGGGGGTATTTATAGAATTTTTCGACCAATGGGGAGGAAAGAGGAATTTCCTTAGCCAATGGGGTTAAAAAGTGATTTTTTTGGACTAATAGGTTAACAAAGTGAGATTTTGGGCCACTGGGGTGACTAGGTAATTTTTTGGGCCAATGGAGTGAAGAGTAATTTCTTGTGCCAATGAGAGATTGTGGTATAGGGTACACTGGCGGGGCAGTGTAGAGTGCCCAAGTGGGTGAAGAGGGAATCCCTTCACTAAACTGGTCATCGGGGTGAAGGTTCCAGTGAAAACACTAGGGTTGGGTAGGAGTGCGCAAGGCAAAGGGAGGCAAGAGATACGGGGGTGCACGGGGCAACGGGCCATGCAAGGTAGCGAGCGCACAATGCAGTAGGGCACAGGGTAGGGCCATAGGGGCACGCAAGGCAGTAGGGGTGTGGGGCAGGGCCTCAGGGGTGCGCAAGGCAGTAGGGGTTTGAGGTAGGGCCGTGGGGCGCATAGGGCAGCAAGGGCGCCAAGCAGGGCCATGGGGCATACAAGGCAGCAAGGGTGTGGGGCAAGGCCATGGGGGCCCACAGCACAACGGGGGCCCCCAAGGCAGCAAGGGTGTTGGGTAGGGCTGTGGGGCACGCAAGGCAGCAGGGGCATGGGGCAGGGCCGTGGGGCCCCATAGCACAATAGGGGTTTGTAAGGCAATAGGGCACTGGGTAGGGCCACGAGGCATGCAAGGCAGCAGGGCAGTGGGGCAGGACTATGGGGGCATAAGGCAGGGCAGTGGGGTTGTACAGCACAGTGAGGGCATGGGACAGGGCCGCAGAGCACGTAAGGCAACAGGGGTACGAGTTAGGGCCATGGGGGCGTGCAGCACAGTGGGGCACGGGGTAGGGCTATAGGGACACACAAGGTAGCAAGGGTGCAGGGTAAGGCCGCGGGGGCACGCAAGGCAGCAAGAGAGTAGGTCAGGGCCGTGAGGGCATATACATGAAATTTGATTCTTTTGGGAATGATTACGAAAGATCCGACGGTCCAATTTTGGCATGCCATATATCATTGGAATCGTGATTCTGAGCACTATCTATCCATACGATCACTATGGACCGAATTTCTTTGTATATAAGAAGTCATAATTGGACCCTATTTTTCTTTCATAAGCTAGTTTTGGGATCCTTGGGTGGGTATGAAATGTTTATGGGTTGGGTTACCTCAATAAACTATCATCTCTGTTAATCAGAAGTAAGAGGTCATGTCCATGATCCGTAAGTCATCATAGCCAGAGCAGGGTGACAAAATTAGGTGTCTACAATTTTCGGTGGATAGTGACTGTTTCTGGTGATGATATTATCACTCTGGGACTTTGTCTGTACCCTTTGGGGGTGACCCCTATGGGCCCCTCCTAATGTTCCCAACACGTATTGTCATTAGGTTACCTTTGTGCTTAGGACAGTGACGTACACGTAGCCCAAGGCTGGAATTGAATTGAACACTCGATGGCCATACTTGGAACCCAATCCGTTTGAAGTTAAACAAGGTGAGGGATGGTTGACGTTTATTTTTGGGACTATTTATTTATTTAGAACTACCCATATGTATAGATTCTTGCACAATTATTAAATTTCTTAAATGATGATGATGTTCTATCACATGTATTATTTTGATGGAAATGACATGAGATGTATATTAATATGTCTGGCGGGATCCGGTGTGGCCAATGTGATACCGGTACCATGATTGTCGCATGATTGTTGTATGAATGAGATGGAATCTGATATGACCGAGGTGGTATTGGTATTATGATTGCCGTATGTTTGTTACATTCATACATTGATTATGTGCATTAGAGTTAGTTGTAGTCACGGATTACACTTTGTGACCGATGTGTTCCCAGTATCGTGTACTTTGGGACTGCATTTGGAAATGGATATGCCTCATGGAAAATGGGGATACTGGTACTGCGTAGTCTATACTCAACTACTTTGCATGCTAAATAGGTATATAGTCATGGGTTACACCTTATGGCCGATGTGCTCCTGATATCATGTACCCCAGGGCTATACTTGGAGATGGATCCTCTTCGTGGCTGATGGTGATACCGGTGTCGCATGGTCCATACTAACTGTATCATTATGAAGACATGTAGGATATTGTGGTTAGGTGACATTCCCCATGTTACGTGCCCTTTCCAAAAGGGGGTAAGGTGTTGGATAACCTAATTGTGGTATGTTCGATGAACCTCCCTGGAATGCCACACCCACGGTATGATGGGATTGTTGCCGGAGGTGAGAACTTGTCCAACATGGCTGATGGACATACTAGTGTCGTGACTGCCAGGAGGGGGTTATCAGGGATTTTCTGGGTGATCGATGGCCGCATATCGGGACCGGAAGGCTCCTAATCACAGCTAGGATTTGTATCGCTGTGTAGTCGATAGCGGTTTTGAGACCAGGGATATAGCCTAATGTGCCATAGTAGCATTTACCAGACTTAGTTGTAATGCCAGGTGGATAATAAAATAAATGAATTGCATCACGAGCATCATGGATTATGTGCTTAATTCCTGTAATCATGCATTAGAATTATTTATACGACTACTTTTATTTGGTTGTGCATAAACCCCACCCCTCATTGAGCAAATTGGAAAGCTCACCCCACGTATATGCCCCCTTTTAGATGATGATGCAGCTATGGTCATGCCTATGGCTTGTGACTCTCTTTCTTCCAGACCCAAGTACGGAGTGAGCAACCAGTGGATGTCGGAAGCAGGAAACATGACAAGGATTGTGCCTGTAATGTCTGTGCATACGCGGCACCATGAGATGTTTGGCGTGTTTTGATATTCAAATACAGATTTGTGGATGGTATACTTTGAACTTAATATTTATAACTCTCAAATGTTTGTAAATAGATAAATTGGTTATGGATATTTACAGCATCACTCGATGTTCCCCATTCTACTTATGATTCCGCTATTATACTCTGATTCTGCTACTATTAGTTGGTTGTGTTGTGAGATTGTAAATTGTTAAGGTACTGCTATCGGAGATCCTGGTAGGTTCGTTATATGGGTAAGTGTCTTGCTCACACCACCGGTATTTCTACACAATAAGTTGGGTCTACTGGAAGTGGGGTGTGACACCCACAAAATCTAAAATATCGATTCTGTCAAGCCGACCAGTCGGACTATTGATTCCAAGCTCTCCCACCGGTTAAGCTGAATTTAGTCCCCCTTTGGTCTGCAACATTCCTATCACACCTAACCCCTATTCTAAGTTATAATTTACCTGTTGGCCTATGTTTCTTGCTGGTTTCTCCAACACTGTTGGCAGAATGTACAGGTACAAGTGGGGACACTTTTCCCTTCTTGGCATTCCACTGCTGCTAGCCAAGGCAGTATTGACCTTCTCTGCCTGGTATCTTTACATATCCACAAGTAAAGTAGAGGATTAGAGTTAGAGTGTTACAAATTGCATATGCTTCCAGGCAATTGCGGGACTACGAGAAGAATTATCCTACTCGTGACCTAGAATTGACAGCAGTGATTTTTCCATTGAAGATTTGGCATCACTATCTGTATGGTGAAAAATGTGAAATCTAAAGTGACCATAAGACTCTTAAATATCTTTTCACCTAGAAAGAGTTGAATATGAGGCAAATAAGATGGTTGGAATTGTTGAAGGACTATGATTCTACTTTCCATTACCATCCAGGAACGGCTAATGTAGTAGCAAATGCACTCAGCCAGAAACATAAGACTACTACACTTGCTGCACTTACTACCAACCAGACGAAAGACAAAAAGATCTAAGATTTTTTAGTGAAAGATGGGATTTTGTGGTTTAAGGATAGATTGTGTGTTTCAAGGGAAGAGAAACTAGTAGATTTGATTTTGAATGAAGCTCATAGCACTCCCAATTCCTTGCATCCTTGAAGTACTAAAATGTATAAAGATCTGAAGATATCATATTGGTGGCATAACATGAAGACTGATTTAGCAGAACATGTGGCTAGTAGATTTGATTTTGAATGAAGCTCACAGCACTCCCTATTCCTTACATCCTGGAAGTACTAAAATGTATAAAGATTTGAAGAAATCATATTGGTGGCATAACATGAAGACTAATGTGGTAGAACATGTGGCTAAATACATGAATTGTCAATTGGAGAAAGCATTAAGACAGAAACCACATGGGTAATTACAACCTATACCATTACCCGAATGGAAATGAGAGCATGTCACTATGGATTTTGTAACAGGGTGTAGACACCAAATTTTGTCCCCCCTTGGCAATGACGAATTATGGGCAATGATGAAACATGTATTCTCTCTTTCGGAAAGAAATCCAATTATCGGCACAATTCCAGACTATCCCAACTATCCCAACCTAAAGCTGTTATGTAAGAACATGTAGAGTACAATTGGGCGTGAGACCGGTTAGGAGTTTAGCACGATATTTTTAAAATGATGTGGGAAGGGTGACCGAAATTGGTCATTGATACCCTTTGCCAGAATACGACAATCGAGCCTAGCTTGTGCTTGATTCACATATCATTAGAAAGTATTCAAAAATATGGTCCCATTGATATCTTGTATGGAAAAAAATGGATACCCAGATGTGCCGTATTGCCTACCTAAACTTTGACTGGTTAAACAGAACCAAACCAGACCAACCCAAACTAGACCAAACCTAAACCAAACTAGACCAATCCAAATCAGAACAAACCAGACCAAACCTGAACCAAACCAAACCAAACCTTAAACCAAACCAAATCGGACCACCCTAAATCAAACCCCAACCAAAACTTACTACCGTTCCTCAGATGATAAAATTTCCACAACAATCACGTAAGGATACTATTTTAGGTGATAAAATTTCCACCGTAACCACGTAGGGCTATAGTCCCCCAACCTATGGGGTAGTCGCCCAATCTATGGGCATACTTGGAGGCATATCGGGGTGCCACGGCCTTTTTAGAGGCATATCAGAGTGCCAGTTCAGGAGGGGGCTTACACGGATGTGTAAGGGCCTTTCACCCTTCTATACCCCCTTACACACCCCTAAACCCCTTGTATATGCTCTTATGTGGCATCTTTATATGGATGCCTCATTTTTTCTATAAATAGTGACTCGGGTCACCGAGAAGAGCCTGACAAAAAACACCCTAAAGAGGAAACCCTGTTCCAGAGACCAAAAAACCACAGAACAGTCCTAAGGAAAAAAACCTATTCCAGAGACCTTACAAAAGAAGAAATAGAGAGAAGAAAGAAAAAGAAGAGACGAGAGTCTGTAGAAATTGCTAGTCGAGTTTACTGAAGTTGAAGTTGACAGAGTCCTGCCTTATTATCAAAAGTCCACGTCATCCATATCAGGTTAGTATGGAACTTCTGTTTAAGTTTTTCTGTACTTGATTTCAATATTGTTAATACAACGCAGAAGCCCTACCCAAATTTCCACAGCTAATTCCAACTCTAAGAATATGGCACAAAAGCTGATTCCAACCCTAAGAATACGACGTGGAATCCCTGCCCAAATTTCCACAGTTGATTCCAACCCTAGGAATATGGTGCGAAAGCCCTGCCTAAATTTTCACAACTAATTCCAACCCTAGGAATGTCACACCCCACCTCCAGCAGACCCAACTTACCATTAGAAGTACTGGTGGTGTGAGTAAGACACATACCTGTCTTACGAACCTCCTAGGATCTCTGATCATAGTACCTTAACATTTCACAATCTCATATCACAAACCAACTAAAAGCAGTGAAATCAGAGTATAATAGCGGAATCATCAATAAAATGGGGAAATATCTAATGATAAAATAATATCCATAACCAAGTTATTCTATTACAATTTTACCAAGACTTATAAACATAAATCTCAATATATACCATCCATAGTCTATATCAAAAGTATCAAATTATAATGTACATCTCATGGTGTGGCGTAAGCACAGTGATTGCAAGCACAATCCTAATTGTGCTCCTCCGCTTCTGGTGTCCACTAGTCACTCACACAGTACTCCGACCCAGAGGATACTAGCTCACATGTCATTGGCACTACAATACTTGCATTATCATCTAAAAAGGGGTGTATACATGGGGTGAGCTTTCAAAATCGCTCAGTGAGGGGTGGGGTTCATACACAACCAAGCATAGCATTCGCATAAGTAAATATGATGTATGATTACATAAATTAAACACATAGTCCATGATGCTCGTGACACAATTCATTTATTTTATTATCCACCTAACAATACAACTAAGTCTGGTAAATGCTACCATGGCACATTAGGCTATATCCCTCGTCTCGAAACTGCCATCGACTACGCAGGGATACAAATCTTAGCCGTGAGCAGAAGCCTGTCGATCCTTGTATGCATCCATGGGTCATCTAGCAAACCCCTGATAACCCCCTCCTGGCTGTCATGACACTGGTAACAATCATTGGCCATGCCTAACAAGTTCCCACCTCTGGCAACAATCACATCATACAGTGGGTGTGGCATTCTGAAAAGGCAAATCAAACATACCACAATGGGTTATCCAACACCTTAGCCCCTGTTGGCAAGGGTTTATAGCATAGGGAGTGATACCTAACCAGAAATATTTTACATGCCTTCATAATAATATAGTTAGTATGAATTACACAATACTGGTAACACATCAGTCACAAAGTGTAATCCATCTCCAAGTGTAGTCTTGGGGTACACGATACCGGTAACACCTCAGCCATAAAGTGTAATCCAGGACTACAACTAACTCTAATTTATATAATCAATGCATGAATGCAACAGACGTACGGTAATCACAGTACCGGTACCACCTCGGCCACACCGGATTCCAGCTCATACATATAACAAACACACAGTGATCATGGTACCGGTACCACCTCGGCCACATCGGATCCCACCATACATCTCCATAAAAATTCATATCACAATCATAAAATGTAACATGTGATAGAACATCATCAGTATGTGAACAATATAATTAACATGTAATTCTACACATGAGAAATTCTAAAGAATAAACATTCCCAAAATAAAAGTAATCTATCCCTCACCTTGTTTATACTCGTGTGTGTTAGGATTTAAGTACGACCACCGATCGATCAACTCAATTCTAACTTTGGGGCACGTGCGCATCACTGTCCTAGACAGAGAGGCAACCATACATCAATATGTATCGAAAACACTTGGACGGGCCAACATAGGTTACCCCTAAAGGGTATAGATAAAGTCCACCAGTGACAGTAATGTCACCGAAAACACCCATCGGAAACAGACACTTCCCATAAAAAATATCAGTGTTATTTCCGATGGAGATGGCAGAGAGCTCCTAAGTCTTAGGGTTCACCAGAAATAGACCACCAAAAGCAGGCCCAGTGTTTCCAGTGGCTTTCTTCCAGTGGCCATATAGCAACTGTCCACACAAATTGGGGTTTTTCGACTCGGGTCCGATCATTAGGATTTGTTCCATGGAGTTTGTGGGGGATGTTCCTAGCATCATTATAAGCTAATAGAATCCCAATTCCACCGAGCCATTTGGGGATACATTGAACAAATGATCAGACCCTAGTTGTTCATTTGGCCAATCTTGTTACCGGAGCTCACCTGACTTAGTTTAAGTTCGGCAATGGCACCGGGGAGGTGGATCACGCATTCCCTCAAGCTCAACATGGTTTGTGCACTAAGATTCCATCCAAACCTACCTTAACATAGGTCAAAATGAAGAGAGAGAGTTGTATGGGAGGTTGTACTTACCACCGACAGAGATTTCTGGCAACGATGTGGCAGCCGGGACCAAGGTAAGTCCTTCCCTTCTTCTTCTTCCTCTTCTTCCTCTTCTTCTTCTTCCTATCCTCTCCTTTTCCTCTCCCACATTTGTACACAATCAGAAATGAGGAAATGAATCCTAATTTCTAACTTATGAGTTAAGTTGGGCCTTAGGGCCTATTTGGTTAAACCCCATTCAGTCTGATTGGGTTTATCCAACTTTCAGAACACAAGGACCCAACTACTTTGGTCTGTAAGGTGTTTATATCAAGAAGAAAATATGGGGTAGGATTTGGGATCATCCGAGACTATCTATGATCTGAGTGGTAAGACCATGAGCATCAAAACCTTAACAGCGGCCTATTTGGTCATTGAAAAGGGTCAATGGAAACAGTCACCGGATTCAGGCCCAGGCTGTTTCCAGGGGCTTATTTTTGGTAGTTAAGACAACAGATTGTCTTGACTTCTTGTTGTCTACTAGTTGGCCTTGCACGGGTAGTTGCCCTCAGTCGTGCTCATAGTCTTTCGGTAATGTTGGTACGTGTCAGGATTTATGTGTGGGAAGTTGGGTCACTTACCGTCTGGGATCGAAAGGTATGAATCCCCTCCAGTTGAACTAGCACGCAATGCACGAACATGTGGGGTCATCTCTTTTCCTTCGACAATGGGTGGCCGTGAGCCAAAACCCAGCTGTACTTTAGATCTCTGGTCTGAGACCTATCACAACACTTCAAATTAGACCGGGTCAGGGCACGGGTGTAACATTCCCCCCACCTTACAAGAATTTCATCCTCGAAATTGAACATACCTGGTAAATCAAACAAATACTACTTCAACATCTCATCTTCTCACTCCCAGGATACTTCTTGTTTGGGGTGGTTCATCCATTTCACTTTGACGAAGGAAACGGTGCGGTTGTGAAGAACATGGTCCTTCTAGTCAACAATCTTCTCTGGATACTCCACATACGCAAAATGGAAGACAATACGTGAGTGGGGTCAAGAATGTACTTCATCAACATAGATACATGGAAGACATCATATGTACCCTCCAACTCTGGTGGTAAAGCTATCTGGTAAGCTACTAGTTCGATCCTTTCCAGTATATCATATGGTCCCAAAAACTTCGGATTAAGCTTTCCTTTCTTGCCAAACCGCATCATGCCTTTAATTGGGGAGATCTGCAAGAACACCTTGTCTCTAACTCTAAATTCCAGATGTTTCCTTCTGGCATCTGCATAGCTCTTCTACCTGGACTGGGCTGCTTTAATCCTTTCTTTGATCACATTCACCTTCTCACTGGTAGCCTGTATCAAGTCTAGACCCAAAATATGCCGCTCACCAACCTCATCCCAATAGAGTGGAGTTCGGCACTTCCTGCCATACTGTGCCTCAAATGGGGACATTTCGATGGTGGCCTAATAACTGTTGTTGTAGGAGAACTCGATAAGGGAAATGTGCTCATCCCAATTGTAACTCATATCTAAGGCATACGCTTGAAATAGGTCCTCCAACGGCTGGATAGTCCTCTCCGACTGACCATCGATCTATGGGTGAAATAATGTGTTAAAATTCAATTGTTTGCCCATAGCCTTCTGCACACATGTCTAGAACTTGGAAGTGAACCTGGGATCTCAATTAGAGATAATGCTAACCGGTACACCATGCAACTGGATGATGTTGTCAATATAAAACTTGGCCAACTTGTCTATAGAAAATGTGACCTTAATTGGGATAAAGTGAGCTTCCTTGGTCAAGCGGTCCACAACTACCCAAATGGAATCCATACCCTTTTGAGTGTAGTGTAAGCCTGTGATGAAGTCCATGGTAATATTTTCCCATTTCCACTCCAAAATAGGTAGTGAGTGCAATAAACCATGGGGCCTTTGTCTTTAAGCCTTAACTTGCTAGCACGTGAGGCATCTAGACACATGTGTGGCCACATCATTCTCCATTCCTTTCCACTAGTAGGAACCCTTGAGGTCCTTATACATTTTAGTGCTGTCAGGGTGAATGGAGTATGGAGAGCTATGTGCCTCTCTCAAAACTGTGTCTCTCAATTCACCATCACTAGGTACACATAACCTCTCTTTGAACTTAAGAATCCCACTTTCTGTTATAGAGAAATTCGGGTCCTTCTGGGTTCCTTCCCTGCATTCTGCTATCAATTTGTGTAACTCTGTATCAGTACCCTGAGCTACAATGATCCTATCCACAAGAATAGGTTGTACAACTAATGCCGATAATGACAAGGTGACATCTTCCACTAGTAGCTCCAAATCCAGTTTCCTAGCCTCCTCTATGAGATGCTCATTGGTGGTCAGTGATACAAGAGTCAGTGACTGGGATTTCTGACTAAGTGCATCAGCTACAACATTGGCCTTTCCTGGGTGATAATAAATAGTATATTCATTGTCCTTTATCAACTCCAACCAACGCCTCTGTCTCATATTGAACTCCTTTTGGGTGAAGAAGTACTTGAGGCTCTTATGATCATTGTAGATCTCACTCTTCTCACTATACAGGTAGTGTCTCCAGTTTTTCAGTGCAAAAATAACTGTTGCCAATTCCAAGTCATGGGTGGGGTGGTTCTTCTCATAATCCTTCAACTGGCAGGATGCATAAGCAATGAAATTTTCATGCTACATCAATACACAACCCAATCCTAGCTTAGAGGCATCACTATACACAACCATTCCACCTGTACAAGTCGGGATAGTCAAAACTAGAGCTAATACCAATCTTTGCATTAGTTCCTTGAAGCTCTTTTCACAAGCACCAGACCACTCAAATTTCACACCCTTCCGTGTGAGTCTGGTCATTGGGGTAGCAATGCAAGAGAAGTTCTCTATAAACCTCCTATAGTATTCAGCCAATCTCGAAAAACTACGTATGTCTGCTACACTCTTGGGAGTCTCCCATTCTAGGACTACCTTCACCTTTCCTAGGTCAACCTCTATGCCCTTGTCTAAAACAATGTGGCCTAGGAATGCCACTTGTGACAACATGAATTCACACTTACTGAATTTGGCATAGAGTTGCTTCTCTCTCAGATGTTGCAATACTGACCTCAGATGATCTGGATGTTCCTCTGCACTCTTGGAGTAAACCAAGATGTCATTAATGAATACAATCACAAACTTGTCTAAGACATCCTGGAATACCCGGTTCATCAAATCCATAAATGCAGCTGGTGCATTGGTCAACCCAAATGACATCACCAAGAACTCATAATGCCCATACCTTGATCTAAATGCCGTTTTGCTGATGTCACTATCCTTGATCTTGAGCCTGTGGTAGCTAGATCTATGGTCAATCTTAGAAAATACCTTGACACCCTACAACTAATCAAACAAATCATCTATCCTTGGCAAAGGATACCGGTTCATGATGGTTAGCTTATTAAGCTCCCGGTAATCAATGCATAGCCTCATACTTCCGTCCTTCTCGATGAATAGTACCGGTGCTCCCCAAAGAGACACACTAGGTCTAATGAATCGCTTCTTCAGAAGATCCTGAAGTTGCACCTATAATTCCTTCAACTCTATTAGGGATCATCTAATAAGGGGTTTTTACATTGGTGCCAAATTGGAGAATAGGTCTATGGCAAACTCTGTCTCTCGATCTAGGGATAAACCAATCAAGTCATCCAAAAATACATCAAGAAATTCCCTCACCACATCTAGCTCGGTCAATGGCCTAATCTCTATCTCAGTATCCATCACAGATGCTAAGTAGCATTGACACCCTTTATGTAGCAGTTTCTTCATCTGGAGTGATGATATGAAAACCTTCTTGGGTTTCTTGGGCTTATCCCCTTAATAGACAAACTCATTATCATCACGAGATCTAAAAATGATCATCTTCTTTGCACATAGCACACTGGCTCTGTATGCAGACAACCAGTCCATCCTTAGAATCACATTAAAGTTGATCATATCCAACTCGATCAAATGAGCATTCAACTCATATCCACCTATGGTCACTGGACAAGGCTCATATACATAGTTCAGACCTACTACACTCCCTGTAGGTGTACTCACTGCCAAACACTGAGCTAATCCTTTGGGTGAAATTTCCCATATTCTTTCCAAATTGCCAGTGACACAAATGAATCAAGGCTCCCAAGTCAAATAACACATGTGCAGGCAATAATGATATCAATAAAGTTCTTGCCACTACACCGGGTGTAGGTTCTGCATCCTCCGTTGTCATGGCAAATACCCTTCCCTGTGGTCTCTGACCCTGCGGGGCCTGTGCTGGTCTAGATGCTACATAGGTCTGCTGGGGCCTAGGTGGCATAGTGTATGGTGCATCACTTGGCCACCGATGGGGGCATATCCTCGCTAGGTTGCTCGGTTGATCACAATGAAAGCACCTTAGGCTCAATCCTGTAGACTGAGATATGACACTAAAAGGGGAGGACTGGGAACTCTAACTAGCCTCAGGCTTTCTAAGATGTACTGGAGTTGGGTTGATATAAGGCACTCAAAAGGGCTTGTTACCTACCCTAGAGTTAGTGGACCCCATATGCCTCTTTCTCGTTCCCTGCTGGGTCGAGAAATTATCTCTATGTCGGTCTTCAATAGATTTGACCACTTGGACCACCTCAGCATAAGTCTACAGTTTCAACCCCAACTATAGTTGACCCAATACCTGGCCTCAACCCTTTCTCAAACTTCTTAGCTTTAGCCCTATCACCTCTAAGATGCTCAACAGAAAAATTGAATAGCTCCTCAAAATGTTGCTGATACTCGGGCACAAACCAAGAACCTTGTACCAATTGGAGAACTCACTCTCTCTCCTATCCCGAAAGTTTTCTGAAAAATAGTTCTCAAAGAAGGCCCCTTTAAAGTCCCCCCAAGTAGGGTTTGGGTTACTCGCCCTCAGAATGGGCTCAGTAGCACTCCACCAATCATCAGCCTCATTTTGCAGCTGATAGTCCACACATAAAATTTTCTGCTCGTTGGTGCAGCCCATTAGCCTAAACACCTTTTCTATACCACCAATCCATCTTGATGGATACAATGGATCTTAGCCCACTTTAGAGAAATATGGGGGGCCTAAGCCTCTGAAACTTCTCCATCATCTTAGTCAGGTCGGTCCAACCCTCTACGTGTGCCTGGGCTTGTTCTGGTGCTAGGTTTTTTACATGCCCCTGAACATTCTGCTGCCATGTCCATGCACTTGTGCCCCACCTAATGTTTGAAGGGTAGCTGATCCGGTGGTTACCGGTCGAGTAGGAGGTGCGAGCGGTGCACTATGGTCTCCCATTGTCGCTTGGATCCGATTATTGATCCCGACCATAAACTAATTTTTTCTTTCCTTAACTCCCCACATCATATTATCCATGATGGAGGCCACATCATGAGCAGTAAGTGCCGATGGAGCAAGGGGTACATTGTAGGGTCTACCCTGATACTGTGTAGGGGAAGCGGGAGGTGACGGGAGTGACTGGGATGGGGACTGAGTGTTCTAATGTGACATGAATCCGGTGGAGGAATCAAATTAGTTCACATGCATATACAAGGTTGCATGTAATTGGAACACATGCATACATAGCAGGTCCCACACGTATACATAAGGTAAAATTAGGGTTAGAGCATGTATTAGTTCACAAAGGGGCACATAATTGAGGAAACAAATAATAATAAAGATTTGGAAAATAAAAAATTAATTTATTTCCAAAAAATTAGTTCACCGAAAACAGGGGCCTTTTTCACTGGAAATATGAATTGGTTCACCAAAAATATCAATCTTATTTCTGGTGACCAAAACAGAGAGCAAATTGGTGAATTTTAGCTCACCAAAAAATAGGCACCGTTTGATACCCTACTTTTTAAACCCGATCTAATTACACGGTTGACCCGATTTAACCATGTAGGACCCGAACCGGAGAGGGTTAAGGCGGGTTCCTTATGGACCATGATGGCAAAGGTGACTTTGAACACCGGTTGGCAAGACAAGTCCGAGTCAGTGCTAGAGGAGATGGGTGTACCCAAGTCGTGTACATGCACATATCATAAGGCCATGTACAGATAAAGCTAGTATGTAGCCGTATCCTAAAGCGCATACATATAATATACCTTGTGCCGAGAGTGAGATTCATACCGAGAGTCGAATTCCACCAAAATCCCACTTGTTGGCCAATTTTCGGCCCTCAGGTGGGCGGTCACAGGTGGGCGCATCCGCCCACCTGAGTGACCCACCCATGTGTTACTAATGGTTTTCAGAAAGTATAAATAGCTATTATTATGTTTTTCATTTTCTCATTTATGACACTCGAGCATTGGTGAGAAGACTAAAGAGGAGAGAGAAAAGAAGGGAAAAAGAGAACGGAGAAGAGGAAAAGGGAAGGAAGAGGAAGAAGAAATGGAGTTAAGCGGTGCCAAGGTTTGATCTTCCCATTTCGATGCCGGAAGAGTGATCTCCAACACGAGATTTACATTTAGAGGTGAGCAAAGGCTATGTTCTTAAACTTTCACCAAACCCAAGTAAAACCCTTGATTTGGGTAGAGTTTTTTGAGATCTTGTAAATCCCCCTTGAGATGATGAATGTAAGGTTTAATAGATGGTCTATGTGTTGATTTTGAAGGATTTGAAGAAGTTTTTACAAGGTTGGAGAAATATTGGTGATTTGAAGTGATTTTGGGGTTTTTGAAGGAGTTCTTGAGCAAAGAAGGTAAGATGGTTTCCATTCCTTAAATGTAACCTAGATCTAGGTTAGAATCATCTTATAAGACCTTGAATGTGTGGAAAATGGGTTTGGAAAAGCCTCATTTGATTCCCCAAAGGTTGGGGAAGGTTTCACGGAAAATGGTATTTTTCCGTTAAGATCGGTGGGCCGAGACCGGTGGGCCAAACGGCCCTCCTGAGGGCACCCGCCTGAGAGGGCAGGCCCTCCGCTAGGACCGGTGGGCCGGGACTGGTGGGCCGATCGGTGGACCGACCCGCCCACTTGAGAAGATAGGTGGGCCGTGACAGGTGGGCTGTCCGACACACCCGAGAGGCCCCCAACGTGATTTTTGTGTCCGAACGGACCCGAAACGGACGTGCGACCTTCTTTTATGATTCTAAACATGATTTTGTCATCAAATCTTATTATTTTTTACCCCAAAGTGGTGAAATGCTAACCCCATTCACTTATGATAGGTTCACCGAAATTTACGTCTCTCGCGCCAGATCTCACCCGTACCGGGCGTGAGTCTTTGTACACTACAGGTAAGTGGGGAGAGTACGTTTGGCATTATTTTAAGGCTTGTTTGGCATTCATTTAATTGTATCTAGACTAGTCATGCCATCATGCGAATTATGTGTAACTTAGCCATCCTCATATTATTATGACTTGTGTGTTGTGTTTATTTTCTTAATGTCAAATGATGATGTGATTATGTGATGAATGATGACATCATTGTGCATAATGCATTAATAGACTAGATGCCATAGTCGGCTTGGAAACGAGTGCATTGGTGGCCCGTGGAATGGGACGCGGAGGCACTATGCAATCGTACTATGTCATATAGGAGCATGCGGTGTAGGATTACCATCTTCCTGTGCTACGACCCTTCCCAACAGGGGTTGAGGTGTTGGGTTACCATTTGGGGGGAAGCAGTGGTCGTGGTTTTCGGGTCACTATGGCGGTTAGACATACGCCTGGCTGGTTATTAGGACAGTCGGCAACCCCGGTGGTATATTCAAGAGGGCCAATCGTACTGCTTTTAAATTGCTAGAGTCAGCACCTTTATTTTTTGTCATTTACTTTTATGTTGAGAGTCGGTGGTCGACAACATTCAATATTCATATCTTTGTATCTATCCCGAACTACGTTTGACCTGACCTCTACTCTAGGGTACGTAGGCATCTTGATGAAATAATAATCCAGTTCGGTCGTCTCACTCTCACAGTTTTTCAAATTATACCCATCATATGTTTCTCCGTGTCAATATCTCTCTACATTGGTCTCTCAGAAGAACCGATGATGCAAGAAAGAATGGAAAGAAGCTTATGATCAAAGAAATTTACAGCTTGCTACAGTATAATGCTGATAATTGCTCGCTCTTGTGGATTTAAAAAAAAAGATACATAAGTCTGCTACTAGGGGCATTTCTATTTTGAAAAATGTGAGAGGAAGATTTGTTGTCAGTGGGGAAATTTGCTGATTCAAGGGCACATGGTCTATAAGGATCAATTTCTGAACACTGGAAGGTCCTAGCTTGAGAAGTGGAGCAATTATTGTAAAAGTAAAAAGGCCAATATAGTTAGGGGAAAATGCCATGACTATTACCTTACAAGTGTATCCTTGAGAAGAATGACCCCGATCATCCCTTTTGTTTAGAACCATGTTGATTCATTAGCCCACCTCATCCAATACCACTTATACCCATTCAGTTTCAGTTCACCAGAAATACTTGTCAAGCCCACACAAGTGACGGAGATATGGTTAATGCAGAATTGTGCCTTGCCTCATTAAAATGTGAATAATCACAAATTTTCAAATTCAAAAATAAAAATTTCAACATTGCATAAGCATTTTATTTCTTGATCTTGAAGGGAAAATTGATCATAAGTTATAACCATCTTTTCTTCACCAAAGGTTGATGGCAATAACATCACATTTGATGTTATAATGCATAGATATTCAATTGTGTGCTAACCATTTTATAAGATTATGTGTTGTACAAGTGCATAAGCAGGAAAATGGAGAATCTTTGGAGAAAATTTTAAATTTTACATAAGATTCCATTCAACCCTCTTGTGTGCATAGGAATATGTTTACCTAAGCATTTGATCTCATCCTGATGTCATGATCACTATCATACCCATGTACTTTTAATAATTCTGATCTCGTGATCACCATCGTACCTATGTACTTTCAATCATTCTGATCTCGTGATCACTATTGTATCCATGTACTTTCAATCATTGAGATCTTGTGATCACTATCATACCCATGTACTTTCAATCATTCTGATCTCGTGATCACCGTTGTACCTATGTACTTTTAATAATTCTGATCTCGTGATCACCATCGTACCTATATACTTTCAATCATTCTGATCTCTCATTCTCATGATCACCATCGTACCCGTGTACTTTCAATCATCCAGATCTCGTGATCACTATTGTACTCATGTACTTTCAATCATTTTAATCTCGTGATCACCATCGTACCATGTACTTTCAATTATCCTGATCTCGTGATCACCGTTGTATTCATGTACTCTTAATCATCTCAATCTCTTGATCACCATTGTACTCTTGTACTCCCGATCACTCCAAACTCTTAATTTCTTATTTGCCTACACAATCATTAATCTCATAATCATTTATACTTCAGAATGCATGTGCCTCAGCTTTATACTTGCAATCCCACAACAAATTGCTATGTTCACAAGAGAAGAATTATGGAGAAACCATTTTCCTATAAATTCTTAATGAAGGCTGAGATGCCATTATAAGAATGTCATTTCCACAACAACGTCAGAAAGTGCCAGTTCCAATGCCAAGATGCCATTACAAGAATGACATTTTCGTAACAGTGCCAGAAAGCGCCAATTTCAATCCGAGATGCTATTACAGGAATGACATTTCCACAATAGTGCTAGAAAGTGCCAATTCCAATGCCAAAATGCCATTATAGGAATGACATTTTCACAACAGTGCCAGAAAGTGTTAATGCCATTGTAAGAATCACATTTCCCTGACAGTACCATAAGTGTAACTTCAGTGTTAAAGTGCCACAAAAAGAGCATCAATTCTACAATAGTGCTAGAAAGTGCCGATTGCATTGTAAAGATGATATAATAAGAATGTCATGTCCATAATAGCGCCAAAAAGTGCCAATTCCATTTCAAGATGCCATTATGAGAATGACATTTCCCCAACAGTGCCAAGATGCATATGAAAATTCTTTTTTCCTCAGTAGTGCCAGAAAGTGCCGATTGCATTGCCTGGATGATATAATAAGAATGTCATCTCCACGGCAGCTCCAAAAAGTACAAATTTCAGCCACATTTTCATGACAATATTGGACAATATTAATCTCAGTGCCAATTTTCATGTTAAGATATCAATAAGATCAGAAGTATCAAGAAATGTTACAAAGAGGTCAATTTGATCAGAAGAGCTGAGGTACATTATAAGAATGATATCCTTACAATTTCTCCAGTGAGTTGTCTCTCAGGTATATATTCTCTTCCTCATTAGAATATAATTGTACTTTGAGATAATTCCTTCATACTTGCATTCTTGGCCAAATTCAGGACATTTCATATATGATCCAGTTCTAGTAGTATGATATACTAATACTAGTCAATTGGATAAACTGTCATATTAATTTATTGTTTTCATCAAATTTTACCGTCAGAGTTTAATCGGTCACCTTTTGCATTGCACCTCCATTATTCCTGAGTAGGATATTAGCAGTACATGCTATAAGGTGACAAAATTTTGTTGTTCTTTTATTTTCCCTTCGGCTGTTGCACAGTCTCGGCCAAAGAGGGGTATTCTGTAGACACTAAATTTTGTCCCCCTATGGCAATGATGAAACACGTATTCTCTCTTTTGGAAAGAAATTTTATTTTCAGTACAAGACCAGACTATCCCAACTATCCCAACCTAAAGCCTCTATGCAAGAACATGTGGAGTACAATTGGGCATACGATTGGTTAGGAGTTCAGCTCGATATTTTTAAAATAATGCGGGAAGGGTGACCAAAACTGGTCATTGATACCCTTTTCCAGAATTCGATAATTAAGCCTAGCATCTACTCGATTCCCGTATCATTGGAAAGCATTCAAAAATACGGTCCCATTGATATCTTGTACAGAAAAAATGGATACCCAGATGTGCCGTATTGCCTACCTAAACTTTGACCGATTAAACCAGAACCAAACCAGACCAACTGAGCCAGACCAAACCTTAACCAAACTAGACCAAACCAGAACAAACCTAAACCAAACCAAATCAAACCACCCGAAACCAAACCCCAACCAAAACTTGCTACCTTTCCTCAGATGATAAAATTTCCACCGAAATCATGTAAGGCTACTGCTTTAGGTGATAAAATTTCCACCGTAACCACGTAGGGCTACTGTCGCCTAGCCTACGAGGTAGCCGCCCAGTCTATAGGCATACTTGGAGGCATATCGGGGTGCCATGCCTTTTCGGAGGCATATCAAAGTGCCATAGGGGGAGGGGCCTTACACGGATGTGTAAGGGCTTACACCCTTCTACATCCCTTTACATGCCCCCAAACCCCCTATATATGTGTAGACACCCAATTTTGTCATCCCCCTCTAGCTATGATGAAATATGGATCTTGGATGCGACTTTTAGCTTTCGACCAACAAAGATGCTGATGGAAACATTCCCCTACCCAAAACCCTAGAAATCCCCACGTGGGAGAGAGGAGGGGGTCCAATTTGGCTTTTTATTTATGAAGGAATCTGGTCAAGATGACCATATAAATGAATAGTGCTCAAAAATACGATTCTAATGGTATATGGTAAGCCAAAATTGGACCGTTGGATTGCCCGTAATCTTCCCTGAAAAACTATATTTTTTTTCGTGCGCATGCCACGCACACCAACCAGCCAGCTAGCTAAGCCATCCAGCTAGCTAAGCTAGCCAACTAGCCAAGCCAACTAGCCAGCCAGCCAGCCAGCTAGCCCAACCAGCCCAGCCTGGCCTGCATGCCCCTACCGCATAATGTGCACCCCCACCAGACAACCTGCGTACCCCCACTGCCTACTGCATGCACCCACTGCATAACCTGCGCAACCCTGCCACACGATGCGTGCCCCCGTAGCACAGCATGAGTGCCCCCGCCCCATGGTGTGCTTGCCCCTGCTGTATGGCCATGCACACCTTGCCTACACTGTGCGCATATTACCTGCACACCCATGCCAGCCTGACCTACACACACTGTGCACATTACCCACACACCCATGCATGCACATGCCCACTTCCCATTCCCGCACCACCTCGGCCATTAATCGTGAATCATCTGTCACGCACCCGTGACGTCACCTGCACTACCTGCCTAAATTGACCATACCTTGGGCACTTTGGCCTAGTCCCGTGTGCCACCATCAGTGGTTGGGATTGGTGGTCCTCTCTCCTATTTTTTCAAAAATCATTTTTTCAGCTAAAATTTCTCTCCTAGTTTTTTGAAAACTGCCTTTTTTCTGCTAAAATTTCTCTCCTCCCAATTTTTTGAAAAACCCCTTTTATTCACTAGACAAAAGCCCTCCCCAGCCAATTTTTTCCTTCAACTCCTCCCTTTACCCATTGGACAAAAATCCTATCCCCTCACTTTAGGCAAGAGCCCCCCTTTCATCCACTGGATAAAGGGATTCCCCCTCTCCTATTTGGTCAGAAAAAATATAACTACCCCCTCCCTTAGAAAAATAGACCAACACACCAGAATTCCCCTTCACTCTTTCATAGTGAAATTTTCTTCCCCTCCCCCTCTTGATTTTCTTCTGATCTTCAGAGCGATTTTTGTCAAGATCCGAAAACTCATTCGGGTCTTCGAAGTGTTCTTCGGGATCTTGAAGATCTTCAATCCAAATTCATAGTTAGATCCAGTTTTTAGTCAAAAATAGTGCGTTCTTAAGCCACCTCCCTTGAGTGTTCTTGAGTGTTCTTAAGCATTTTTTAGCGTTCCTGAGATAGAAACCCCCCCTTTTTTAGGTTCTTTGGGTCTATGAAGAGATCTTTGTTAAGATCTAAAACTCTGCTCGGATCTTCAAAGTGTTCTTTAGAACTTTGGAGTTCTTCAATCTATTTTTAGGTCAGCCCATTTCTTTTCAGAAATAACCATTCCTAGTTGAACCCCTGTCCGAGTGTCCCTAGAATCTTTCCAGAAATAGCCATTCCCATCGGAAGCTCTGCCGAAGTACCACCTCAGCCTAGCCCTCCCTTAGCCTATCCCCAATGGAAGCTCTATCAGAGTGCCACCTCATGCTAAATCTGGAGATAGCCTTCCCTAGCTGAAGCTCTACCGGAGTGCCACCTCATCCCAAGCCCAAAAATAGCCTTCCCTAGCCGAAGCTCTGTCGTTCCTAGCTGGAGCCCTGTCCGTATACCATCACAATCAGCATCTCTCAAGAAAGGAAGTTGGAGGTCAAGACCATCTTCCCTTGAGCCAGGAGAATCTGAAAGACAATCTGAGCCGATACTAATTAGGTGCCCACCCCTCTTTACCCAAAACAGGGGTTAAGTTCAGGTATAATTTCTCAACCAACTTGTCATGATGTAGACTTTATACAGACCATGTTTTAGTGTACATAGTAGTTTGAATTCAATTAATGTATATATGTGTGATAACTTAGCTATGCATTTGGAATAGTAATAATTATGAAAAATGTTCGTTTTCAAGCATCTAACAAGAAGACCGGTTGAACTGGGCAAATTGGGTGCCTAACACCTTCCCAATTCTGTAACCTGACACTTACCCAATCTCTAGACCATACCAAATTTTGGGTCCTTTTCTCAAGAATTAGGCCCACCCCGGGTCCTAGGCACATAACCCTAGGTGGTGACTCCAAACCCCATTTGTATGATTCCGATCCACGAATTGGACCATCATCAAATCTCTGTCTCAAATGATGAATTTTACACTCTTGTGAAATAGGCCTCCATATATCTCTAAGCGATGACATGGCAGTATAGGACCTACAAGCAAAGCACACATGACACGAACCCCTCCCCTCACATGAAAGAGAGAAAGAGAGGAGAGAGGACCGGGGGGGCATAGCCCATTTCTCTAGTCGCGACCCTCACAGTGTTAACTCTGTTGGGGATAAATTTCAAGCTTCTGATACTAGATGCTACATTTAAATGCAAGAACATTTTCCACCTCATTTGTTTGAAAACATGTTTGGCTAACCCCATGTTTGTAATTGTATTCACTAACTGCATCATGCATTATGCTCGAAGTGAAATCATTTGGTGAGGGACTCCCTGTCATGCCTAGACCCTCGGGGAGGTCAGTGCATGTCATGGAGAGTACTCTAAGAGCAAATGATACCCGCTTCCTATACAAGAATGAAAGGTATTGTCAAACGACAAGGATGGTGTATTCGTGCCAGCACCCTCGGGGAGGTCCGTGCACTTTATAAAATTCTGAGATCGAATGCGTCATCAAACACCGAGGATGTTTGTATTTGTACTAGTACCCTCAGGGAGATCCAAACACTTTATGGCATTCTGAGATCGAATGACGGATACCCTACAATACACTTTTGCACACAATCACTCACGGTTCCACCACCCCGTGGCCAATTGCTTAACCTCGTGTGTAGTCACAAGTAATAGGCAAGGAAGTCACCCCTTGATCTCATACCTATAGGTATATCAAAAGGATCACGTACCTTATGTATATAGATCCTATCAAGGAAGCCTTGTCAGTCCTATTGCATCCACTGCATGCTCGCATCATGTTGAAAATAGGAGTGCCACAAGCTAACTATAGGACTTGTTTACGATCTTGAAAAGGAATGTTCCTATATTATATTTCTGATGTAAATAATTGCTTTCCTAAGTGGGTTTCGAATAAAAGGTGTCCCTCTTCCTTAAGAAGAATGTCCAGATATATGATTCAGGGACAATCTCGTCGTAGTCACGTCAAGTCCCGAGAAGTCCTGAGAAAGACCAGGAGGAAGGACACCTAGTGGGAAAAGAGCAAGGAAAGCATGACTTTATTACATGAAATGTCTTCTAGGAATATTCCCAACAACCCATTTGTATGAACTTCCCGATTATGACATTGGGTGGACCAGGGGCATCAAACCCTATCCACCCCTATCATTAAGCGGACTAACTTTGGATGAATCAATGTTTGTTAATTTAGTGAATGTATGAACAAGGGGTTGGGAATTCAAGAATCCTAAAATAAACCAATTTTGGTTCAGGCATAATTCTACACCTTAAGTATTCTCCACGGTCCCTTTGGATGCGTTAGGGTAATCGATTGACTTGCCTAAGTCCAGAATCACTTTTTTCATCTCTTCGAGATTGTCTACTACCAGGTGATTACAGCCCCTTAGGCATGGATCAACCCAACATGGAAACACTCGAACAGGCATGATTCCATCCTGTGGAGACGTTGCAGATAGAAATAGTCGAAGTCAAGAGAGGGATAGCTCAGATATTGCATACACTTTAGAACCCTCCCAGAGTTGATCCCAGGAATGAGCCTACATTGGCTACGGGAGATGTGGAATAGAATAGAGCTACAGGTCATCCTGGGAATTCTTCCTAAGTTGACTTAGGAGAACTAGAGCATGTATGACCAACTAGTCAGAGAGGATCTTCACCTACCCATCTGAATGGTCAACGAGGGGCCTATTCTAAGGTCCCTCCTCCTAGGGTAGTGATCAAAGATAAAGAAGAGGAATTTACAGCACATGTCCACTTTGAGCCTCCAGAGACGGAGAAAGAAAGAAAACTCAGAGAGAAATTAGCGAAGTTGGAGAACATGATTCGAGTAGAAAAAGGCTCAGAAGGCTAAGCAGTGGATTCTAAGGAAATGAGTTTCTTCTCTGGGGTAAGAACTCAAGAAAAATTCAAGTGGCAGACTGATAGGTTTAATGGGTCAGGAGACCCCAAGGCTCATCTCAAAGTCTTCCTTAGCATCACCAAGTTGTGGTAACTTGCAGATAACTAGATGCGGCAGGCCTTCATGTTAACCCTATCAGGACCAGCACTGAGGTGGCTCACACAGTTGGAGTCATCACAAACTCAGAACTAGGCAACGGTAATGAAAGCCTTCAACAAGCAATACTCCTACAACACTGAGGTAGATGTGAAACATCGGGAGCTTGAGACGTTGAGGCAATAGCCTAAAGAAGGATTCACTGCCTTCTTAATAAGATTCAGAGGCAAGGTTCCAAGATGGTAGATAAGCCTTCAGAAGTAGAGTTGGTAGAGATGTTGATAGAAAACCTATCAAAACCCTATTATGATGTTCTTTACTATCAGCATTTGAAAACTTTTGATGCCTTAGTAGCCACCGGAACACGTGTGGAGAATAGAATTTTGAGAGAGACCCAGTATCAAGGATCCTCCCAAGATGCAAGCAACAACACCCGAGTCGGATGGGGAAAGGGTCCAAAAACTAATGTGGTGAGTGCAGTTCAGCAGTCAGTGTCACTAGCCACTTCTTCACAGCCCTTCATAATATAAACAGATGTACCCGCCTAAAAGGCCCCTCTCCTAAGAAGGTAGTTTTTTGATTTAGTAATGCCCGCGACGGTCGCATATGAGAAGTTAAAAAAGTAAGGATTACTAAGGATAGTGGCTCCAAGAGTGATCAGTAACCCTCCTCCAGCTTGGTATAGAGATCATGAGCATTATGCTTACCACACTTAAAAGGGGCACAATACTAAAAGATGTTTGGGTTTACAGCATGCAATTCAAGACTTGGTAGACAATGGAACCATTGAGGTCAAGGTCAAACAACCTCCCAATGTCAATACCAATCCACTCCCTGATCATATGAACAATTTGGATGAAGAAACTATAGAAAGTGACCCCACTCAACTCACTGTACCTAGAGCTTGGAAGAATCATATGAATGCTCGTGCTTACAAAAGAGTCATGAGTCAAAGGGCTAGAGCATAAGGACCCCCAGAAGAAGAGAATCATCAGAAGAAGAATTAGAAGATCATACGGCCACCGTTCATCCTTCCTCATCCATAGAAGAGTCCACCACACCACATTACCAACCCCCACCATATTTTCTACCCCCCCCCCCATATTATCAACCTCCACCATATTTTCAGCCTCTGCCATATCATCAACCTTTTCCCCACCATCAAAGTGGAGGAACCTCTTCATCCTATCACCCCCAGTCCTTATATCTTACCTCTCACATACATCATCTTCATACCATCCCACTTCACATCCCTCATCACCTTCATACCAATCCCATTCTCAAGGTTCGGTGTATAACCCAAAAGAAGGATGGATGGACGAGTATGATTGGAAGGATCTGCTTGCACTACCAAATTCTCCAAAGATGACTTCATCAACAGGGTCAGTAAATGCATTAGGGAAAGACCAGGAGAGTGATCCCACTTCTTTAATTCAGTCTGCTGTAACTTCAGAAGACAATCCAGAAGTAATTGAAGAGATTACGGTTGATCTTCTTAGAGCAGTAACCACATTGGCTATAGGGGAGTAGATTAAGGAATACACTTCCTTAATCCACATAGGAAATGACATTGAGGATGGTGAGTCAGGACTAGTCCAACTTCAAGCCAGTAATGATAGGACCAACCCTATGGAAATCTTTCGATCCGTACGCTTAGAATACTATGAGCATTTGGATGCCAGAGAATTTGATGGCACTGAGGAATCTTATGAAGAATCAAGTGGGAGTGAAATCAGCAAAGAAGAGGATGATGATGATGAGGACAAAAACTAAAGATGAGAAGGATGGAGATAACTCTAATTCTTGAGAGGATGATGGGTATCCAGATTGGGATGACTACCAAGGGCCTTGGCACAATGATTATGATGATAAGTTAGAATATTACTCACCAAAACAACTGATATGTTTCTCAGTCTATGCTATTGGTGGTGATGATCTAATAGCTGACCCAATAGGTGGCATTTACCCTTCCCTTTGCATGGGAGGAGATGATTCTACGTCAGATTCAGAATGTGATGAAGGATCTAGAGAGCCGATGCGAGTTTATTTGGATGAACCAGATTCCCTAGTCAAGTCGGAACAAAAGCTGTGCGAAGTATACTCCACTGCATTAAAATGTAGGAAAGGATAGAAGAGTGACTGGATTGTTGCCATGCAAGAAGAGCTTCACCAGTTTGAAAGAAGTAAGGTTTGGGAACTTGTCCCAAAACATGACCACCACACCATTATTGGTGCCAAGTGGGTCTTTCGAAACAAACTAGATGAAGATGGAAACATAGTAAGAAATAAGGCCAGATTAGTAGCCAAAGGGTATAATCAACAAGAACGAATAGATTATGATGAAACATATGCCCCTGTAGCAAGACTAGAATCCATCAGAATGTTACTTTCTTTTGCATGCCATAAGAATTTAAAACTATATCAAATGGATGTAAAAAGTGCCTTCAACCCCTTGGTTTTGAAAACCCAAAGTTTCCAAACCACGTCTTCAAACTTGAGAAAGCCCTCTATGGACTCAAACAAGCCCCTAGAGCTTGGTATGAGAGATTGAGTACTTTCTTAATAGAAAGTGGCTTCTCAAGGGGGAAGATTGATACTACACTATTTGTGAAAAATAAGAAAGAAGACATACTCATTGTTCAGATTTATGTGGATGATATAATTTTTGGCTTAACTAATGAGAACACGTGTACTGATTTTAGTAAGAAAATGAGCAATGAATTTGATATGAGGATGATGGGAGAATTGAATTTCTTCCTTGGGCTTTAGATAAAATAAACAAAAACTGGTATTTTTATCAACCAAAATAAATACACCAAGGAGCTTCTAAAGAAATTTGACATTAACAGTAAAAAAATGTTCAGACACTCTGATGAGTTGATCCTTGAAATTCACCAAGGATGAAGATGGTATTTCTGAGGATGTTACTAGATATAGAGGCATGATTGAGAGCCTTTTATATTTAACAGCAAGTAGATCAGACATTATGTACAACATATGTGCATGTGCTCGATTTCAATCCGATCCTAAGAAAATACACCTCACTTCTGTTAAAAGGATTTTTAAAATTTTTGAAAAGCAAGTGTGATGTAGGATTATGGTATCCTAAAAACCAACCCTTTGACTTTTCAGTTTTTCAGATGCTAAATTTGTGGGCTGCCATATTGATAGAAAAAGTACCAGTGGTACTTGTCAATTTCTTAGCTCTTGCCTTGTTTCTTGGTTAAACATGAAACAAAACTCCATGGCTTTGTCCACTACCAAAGTCTAATATGTCGCGGTTGGTAGGTGTTGTGCCCAAATTCCTTGGATGAAGCAAATGCTTCAAGACCTTGAAGTGAAGTTCGAACCTTGTCCAATAATGCGTGACAACACTAGTGCCATAAACTTAAGTAAAAATCCAATCTTACACTCAAGGGCTAAGCACATTAACATTTGACATCACTTTTTGCCAAATACTATTCAGAGTGGTGATGTCTCCCTCGAGTATATCGAAACTGAAAAACAACATGCAGATATCTTCACTAAACCGCTAAGTGGAGAAGGGTTTTTCTCCTTGAGAAAAGAGCTTGGGATTTGCAACCCATTTGGGTGATATCAGACATATATTCCTTGCCCAAATTCTATGGTTGCAACCCACTTCAAACAATATCAAGCCCCTCGTTCCAAAAATTACATTTTCTGAGCCGTTCTGACGGACTCTACAGAGGTCGATTGATCGCCCTTGAACCATAGGTCAACTGCCCCTCATAGAATCACTGGTCGATCGACCATCCTGCACCATAGGTCGACCGCGCCTTGCCGAATGGATGACCGGTCGACCGCCCCCAGCAGCTGGTCAACAGCTATCACCGTTTGGTTCGTGGAAGGGTCACTTAAAACCTAATTTTTGGGCCTTTTTCTCCAAGTTTTAAACTGCCAAACCCCTTTAAACCCCATTGTGAGTTTCCCTTGTCCAAAACCCTAGCCAGAAATCCATCTCAAACCTAGATCTAACAATCTCCTACCTTCTTCTCCAAAAATCTCTCATCTTCTTCGCGAAACCCTTCACTCTCTCTTGACCTTCTCTCAATGGCCTCTCAACACCCCACCAAAGCCAAGAAAGCCATGGTCAACAAAGGGAAAAGGAAGGTTTCAAGCTCCTTTCATGAAGACAATTGGTTCTCTTCCTCCACTGCTCGAGAAAGTTGGGAGATGTTCATTTCTTGCCAAGTTAAGCAAGGTAGGAACATCAATTCTATTTCTCTCACCAAATATTCCATCAAGGATCACTTTGATGCCCTTGGTTGTGGGAATATCATAAAACTTGAAAATAAATGCTACCCCACCTTGTTAGGATGTTATATTGCAACCTCACTGTGATTGGTGTGGAGGAAGGTCTACAGTTTCACTCCTATGTGAAAGGAGTCTACATTGACTTAGACATCTAGACCTTGGGAGACATCCTTGGCATCTCTATGGAAGAAGACCTTAAGTTCTACCATCCAAAGACCTACATTGAAGAGTTTATGGATGTAGACACTATGTATTCAAGCATAATGAAAAATTATGAGAACACTCATAAGATTAAGGCCAAGGAACTCACCGATTTGGGAAGAATTGTGCATCTCATAATCCTGTACAATATCTCACCGAGAGGAGATCACAGGGACGAGGTTTCCCCTTTTCATGCTTTCCTTACCTACTGTGTTTTTGAATTTATGAGCATCAATCTCCCATACATCATTCTGATGAACATGGTTGCCAATGGGGACAAGCTTTAAAAGGGCAATCTTATGGAAGACTGATATGTCAAGTGCTGGGGGACTTTGATGTGGACTCTTCCAATGAAGTATTTGAGCCTATTTCCCAAGAGATAGATCTCACAAATGTAAGAAATATGCATCTCATCCCAAAGCAAGGAGCTTCTTCAAGGAGCACAGTTGCTGAGCCAAGTTCGCATGAAGAAGGACAGGGGAGTAGAGCCTCAAATACCTTCATCACAGTTGCTGACTTTGAGAAGCTTGGGACTCAAATCGTTGAACGATTGGAAAAGTTAGAGAAAAAGTAGGATGCTATCCTGGAGCTGCTCAAGGATGAAGAAGAATAGCATGGATATATCGCTTTTTATATGTTTTGTGTTTGAATATTATGTTGACAACTCTATCTTTAATTTTCTGTGTTATGAGCTGGAACTCCACTTCATTCCACCTTTTGTGGAATCCTAAGCGATTAGACATTTTTTATGGTTTTAATAATTGAATGCCTATTCCTTTTTATGAATGACTCTTGGATGCTAAGTATTTTAATTTCTACTTATCTTACCCCTAGCACATAAGCAGGGGGAGCATGTCTTATGTTATTATTTAGCATGTCCTTTTCACCCTACCTTTTTTATGTTGAAAAAAGGGGGAGAAATATGTTGCTTGTCCTATGTGGATTCTTGTTTTTGAAACGTCATGTCTAGCCTGCATTTAATTTTAAATATTTCGAATATTTTTTTGTCATTTCTTATGTTTGTTTGTAATCACCAAAAAAGGGGAGATTGTTGAGACCATGGCAAACTCCTATGTATGTTTTGGTGATAACAAACAAATAAGTGGGTTTAACCATAATTGTTAAGTGTTGCCTAGCATAAGAAGACATCACAAAGCCAAGTGTATTCAAAGACTTCAAGTCAAGACATAAAGAACAAAGACATGGAAGTGCAATAAAAAAGCATAGAAGATGGAGTGCCAAGAGTGGGAGCATCAAGTGAAGTGAAGATTTCAAGTAGCAAGTCAAGATGAAAACTTCTAGGATAGATTACTCTCTTCTTTGTAACTTGTACATTCTATATATATACGTGCACAAATGCCATGCATTGCATAAAAATCATACTAGAATGACCTTCAGACATATCTTAACCAAGTATGAAGGTCCTTAGGTGGTGTGAAACATACTAGGAAAATATGTTCTAAGTTATGTTCTGTGAAAATCACATTGACCTGATTCAAGGGAATTTTGGGTAATCTAAATGTCAGTAGCAAGAGATGGACCCTTCATGAAATTTGTATAAAATCAAGTCACAATTCCAACGCAACTAGTATTAGGTCAATCCAAAGTTGAACCAGAAAATTATGGCCAAAATATTGAAGACGGGTCAGTATGATGGAAGTTTGTCAAACTTTGGACGGGCCTACGGGTGGTCGACCGGCCGATCGACTAGCACTGTCCGAGGCCATAGGCGGTTGACCAGATGAAACCTCTAGTTGACCGGTGCCTGCTTGGATGAGCTCCAATGGCTATTTTGTTTTGCCTCAATGGCTCTTAGCTGTCGACTGGCTACCTATTGAGCTCGACCGAAGGACCCAGAATATGACCATTAGAGTTTGATTTGCTGCCTAAAAAGACCACCTAACCTCACCTATAAATACTTATGATGCTCTTAATTAAATAACAATTAATCTTAAACAAAAGAGCATATTCTTGAGAGCTTTAAGAGTAAAAAAGCATTCTACTTTCCTTGGGCAATTTGCTTTATATCACAAGAAAAAGCTCAAGTCTTCATCAAAGTCTTTGACATTCTAACTGTTTAGAGTCAATGTCACACCTTGCCCTCAGTATGACAAAGGTATGTAGGCACTGGACACCTCACCGCATCTAGTCAGCCTATTTTGCACTAGTATCTAGACTCCGAGTAGTCCACAACACTACAATACCCAACTATAGATTAAAGAAGTCTCGCATATATGACAATTATAAAGGAAATTAAAAACCGTAACCATCCAATGTCTCTAAATGGTACCATACATAATTACAGTCATCCAGAATAATTTATAATCAGAAATTTATATACACAAAAGGTATAAATCTCCCAAAAAGGCTCAGATCACCAAAAAGTGTGACTTCGCGGAAGCTCGTATATACACAAAAGAATAATCAGTAGCAGACCTACTCCTCAGTAACACTGGCCTCCGTAGGCGTAGACGTCACAGTCACAAGCGGGTTCATAGTTGAGTTCATCTTCATGAATATGGGCCATGTGATCCATGGCCATTGTCTCATAATCAGTGCTGGGAGTCGGCAAAACACCGCCTTTTTCATCTAGCGAATCAAGATAAAGGGGGGTGAGCACGTCATGCTCAGTGAGGGGGTGGGGGCAAGCAAGCATACGTAATACATATGATGCAATGCATGCTCACATTCCACACAAATAGTGATGCTTATGAATCCTTTTATTAACTTACTCTACTCCCTAGTCTATTACTAGGTCTCATCATACATGGGTTTAGTGCTACACAACGTAGGTGGCATTCCCTACCATGTATGTTGGGCCTCAGGAATACAAGCTTGTTGTAGGAAAGAGTCAGCCAGTCCCAGTCAGAGCCTCGGTCCCCCCGGCTTACCCCTATTTAGTAGCCCCATAAAATTATACATCAGGCATATAGTACGTCGTATCCTGTCGACATCCGTCTCGGGTACAGTATGTCGTACCATGGAATAGTGCACTGTTGATTAGGCAGCCACATATGTCGGGATTAGTCCGTACCTATCCCCCTAAGGACAAGGGATTGTAGCACTTAGGGTGGTATTTTCCTAGGCCAGTATACTACAGGATGCACATCCATTTACCACACATAAAATTATGGGCACCTGCACGTGTCCCTTCTTACTTGTCTTACCTTCCACATCTCAAGTCCACCAATTCACCATTATGGAAATCATCAAAATAAAAAGATAATGTACATCCAAAAACAAGTTATGCATGAGCATACAATGTAGGAAAAAAGGAAACATGTAAGAAACACTCCAAAAATAAGTCAGGGCACCCACTCACCTTGGTGGTCAAGGTTAGACAAGTCACTTCTCTATGTTCGGTAGACTACTGCACTGCAATTCATTTTCCCTATTCCATAACTTACTTCGGTTATCAAGTATATAACTAAATTCCTATTGTTAATCTAAATTAGGTGGTTATTTTTACTCCTATTCTTAATAGATCTTAGACTAGGTGACAACTTCATTCTTACTTGTAACCTTTTTATAATTGAGTTTTGCAAGTATGAACACTGTCATATACAAGCCATGTGGCCTTATAATTCATATACTTTGGGTCCATAGTAAGCTAGAAAGGTTGCAGGCCCATACAACAGCCTTTCTGGATTTTGAAAGCTCAACCAGCTGGAGACCTCTGGGATGACCGGCTGGGCTATGGTCTCCCACCGCTTGTGCCAAAACTAGCAGAATCCGAATTTGCGAAGTCCTCTGTTGTTCCTGCTGTGTTTTAACTTGGGATTTCTCTAGTTTTTGATATCTGAAGTCCACAGGGAAGGTGTATTTCCCAATTCCTTCTTCAATTGACCATTTAAACTAAGTTTTTGGAGTCTTATAAATACTGTTCACATGGGTAAACTTCAATTTCAGCAGAATTGCAGGGAAGAAATAAAATTACTTCAGAAATTAATCCTATAGCTTCAAATATGCTCAATTATTTCAGAATTCCCAATAATCTTTACAACATACTGCAATAGTTTACTTATATTACAGCTATAATGAAATTAGAAAGGAAGATACCCTTCTCTAAGTTAGGGTTTGCTGAAATTCTGCCCATGCAACTAGTTCCCAATTTTATTTGTAGGGTTCTAACCAAATTAGCAAGTACCCGAGTGTCAATTCCACCAATTAGGTCTTTACAGTTTGTGGAAATTAGGGCTTCAACTGATATAAGGCTGTGCATGTCATAGAATTCCTAATCATCCACATCAGGGCAAAACCCTAATTCCTTCACATGTGAAATTACCTTCCTAACCCTATCACTGTAAACAAAATTTACTCAACTACTCACCTGCTACTGGCCTGACCCGAAAATTTCCTGAGGTAGGTTTTCTCTCTTCTTATTTCCCTCTCTTCTTCTTCTTCTCCTTTCTCCTTTTTTTTGTTTGCTATTTTCAGGTTTTAGAGCATTAAATGAGTCTCCACCAAATACATATATCCTTTTATAAATCTCTCCACCAACTTGGCTTATAGGCCCTTGGTGGAAATGGCTCTTAAATATATTTATAATATTATATGTTGTATGTACCTATATATATACTTTATTCTTCATAATATTCAATTATAACATCACCAAGCTCTTAAAGGAGAAGGGATTTTCATTTAAAAGTGGTGTGTGGGACCCAAAAAATCTAAAATACCAATTTTTCCAAGCCAATTAGCTGGCCTATTGATTCCAGGCTCTCCCACTGGTTGAGCTAAATTCAGTCCCCCTTTGGTTTTCAACATTCCTGTCACTTCATATTTTTTTTCCCAAAAGGCTTCTTACTTCCATTTAATCTTCACATATGGAATAGTACAACTCCGGAGTTGATATTCTTTCCTATCAAAGATTCCTTATGGTTGTTCTTCATAGCTCAAGTCATCATCCAACTCCAAAGGTTCCACAACAGGTAATACATGTGAAGAATCTAGAATATACTTCTTCAACATAGAGACATGGAAGACATTATGAAATCTTCGCAATTCTGGAGGTAAGGCCAACCTATAAGTTGTTTTGCCAACTTGATCCAGAATCTCAAATGGTCCCATGTATCTTGGAGTCAACTTACCTCTCTTTCCAAATCTCTTCATACCTCTGACTGGTGAAATTTTCAAGAAGACTTTATTAACCCACTTTAAACTTTAGGGGTTTCCTTCTATTATTTGCATAGCTCTTCTTCCTGGATTAAGCTACCTTGATTCTCTCTCGGATCATGTCTACCTTCTTACAGGTAGTCTGTATAAATTCTGACCCCAAAATCCTCCTTTCTTCCACTTCATCTCAATACAATGGGGTTCTACACTTCTTTCCATACAATGCTTTGAATGGTGCCATACCAATAGCTGATTGATAACTATTGTTATATGCAAATTCAACTAACGATATATACTCATCCCAACTGTAGCTCATACCTATAGCATAGGCTCTCAACATAGCTTCCAAAATTTGGATTGTTCTTTCTGACTGTCCATCTATCTGAGCATGAAATGTTGTGCTGAAGTTCAATTTAGTTCCCATGGCCTTTTGCACACTTTCCTAGAATTTAGAAGTAAACCGAGAATTACGGTAAAAAACAATACTAACAGGCACACCATGATATCTCACATTGTTATCAATATACAACTGTGCTAATTTCTCCATAGAATGAGATATCTTCATAGGTATGAAATGTGCTACCTTTATCAATCTATCAACAACCACCCAAATATTATCATTTCCTTTGTTGGTTCTTGGAAGCCTTGTGTAAGTGAAAATACCTTAAAAGGGTGAATTGTCTCCAAACATGTCTGGCGACTATGGGGGGTGGGGAAAGCCTGATTTTGGAGTCACCATCTAGGATTCAGGGCCTAGAACCCCATTGTGGAGCCCAATTTCGATCGAGGGATCTAACTCGAGTAGGGGGTTGGATTCCTATGAAAGGAAGGAACCCTTGAATTTGACTTAATATGGTTACGAGTGTGGGAAGGTGTTAGGCACTCACCTTGCCCAGAATTTTCGATCTTTCTACCAAAGGCTTGGATTTTGAATATTCTCCCCCGAGAATTTTAATAGCCTAAGCTGCATGGAAGTCTTATTACATGAAATAACACAATCACATATACATACACTTGCATGAAATAATTGTAGAAAATTCTTGAAATATCACATAAAATATAGATCTATATTAAAACCACATAAAATAATAAAATTTACATAAAATAATAGAAAATGCAATTACCTTATCTACATACACATACAATGCCCAATGATATGACAATTATGATCGTTATTTCATGTGAGGAACACATATGATAGCGCATAAAATGATGAAACATATTACATTTAATGTATAAATATTAAAATTAATACATGAAATGATAACAATAAATCATTATTTTATGCAATAGACACATAAAATAATACTTGCAGAGATGAGGTATGTATTATACATGCAAATAAAATTACGATAATATTTGCATGATAATGACCGATGAAAACAGTGAAATTTGTGATAATTTTCTTTGGCTTAGGGGCAGCGATTTAATTTTCTTCAATCTTAAAGAAATTAAAAACTTCTGGCACTTGGGTAGGAAAGCTGACATGGTTTCTATGCTAGGGTGTGAACATGGGTTTTGGTTTTAGGAATTTGAGTAAGGATTCCACACTATATTCTTGAGGTAGGAATTGACTGTGAAAATTTGGGCAGGGCTTCCGCACTGTATTCCTAGAGTCGAAATCAGCTATAGCAATTTGGGCAGGGCTTCTGTGTTTTATTCTTAGGGTTGGAATCAGCTGTGAAAATTTGGCCAGAGCTCCCGCGTCGTATTCCTAGGGTTGAAACCTATTGTGGAAATTTGGAAATTTGGACAGGGCTTCTGCTCCATATTCTTAGGGTTGAAATCAGCAGTGGAAATTCAGGCAGGGCTTCCGCACCATATTCTTAGGGTTGGGATCAGCTTTGGAGATTTGGGTAGAGCTTCGACACCGTATAAAAAATTTTGAAATCAAATATCAAAAAAACTTAAACAGAAGTTCCGTACTAACTTGGTATGGACGACGTGGACTTCCAAAAATAGGGTAGGACTCTGTCAGCTTCAACTTTAGTAAGCTCAGATTCCAATTTCTACAAACTCTCGTCTCTTCTTTTCTTTCCTCTCTCTCTCTCTCTCTCTCTATCTCTCACTCTCTTTTATAAGGTCTCTGGAAGAGGTTTTTTTTCCTCAAGACTGTTTTGTGGTTTTTTATTCTCTGGAATAGGGTTTCTTCTTCAGGGTTTTTTTGTCGGGCTCTTCTCGGTGACCCAAGGTCACTATTTATAGAAAAAATGAGGCATCCATGTAAAAATGCCATATAAGAGCATATTTTGAGGGTCATGGTCGGAGAAATGGGTTATGCCCTCCGTCCTCTCTCCTCTCTCTCTTTCAGGTGAGGGGAGGGGTTCATGTCGTGTGTGCTTTGCTTACGAGCCCCGTCGCTTGGAGATATGTGGAGGCCTATTTCGCAAGTGTGAAATTCATCATTTGAGATGGGGATTTGATGATGGTCCAATTCGGGGATGGGGATCATACAAATGGGTTTGGAGTTGCCACCTAGGGTTATGGGCTTAGGACCCGGGGGTGGGCTTGATTCCTGAGAAAAGGGCCCAAAATTTGTTCTGGTCCAGAGATTTAGTGTAAGTGTCAGGTTACAGAATTGGAAAGGTGTTAGGCACCCAATCGGCCCTGTTCAATCGGTCTTCTTGCTAGATGCTTGAAAACGAACATTTTCCATAATTATTACTATTCCACATATATGGCTAAGTTATCACACATATATATGAATTGAATTCAAACTACTATATACACTAAAACAAGGTCTGTATAAAGTTTACATTATGACAAGTTGGTCGAGAAATATACCGAAACTTAACCCCTGTTTCGGGTTAAAAGGGGTGGGCCCCTGATTAGTATCAGCTCGGACTATCTTTCAGATTCTCCTGGCTCAGGGGAAGATGGTCTTGACCTCCAACTTCCTTTCTTGAGAGATTCTGATTGTGATGGTATCTGGATAGGGTTCTGGCTAGGAACGGTTACTTCCAGATTGGGATTCGGACAGAGCTTCGACTAGGGAAGGCTACTTTTGGGCATGGGATGAGGTGGCACTCTGGCAGAGCTTCCGCTAGGGATAAGCTAAGGGAGGGCTAGGCTAAGGTGGCACTTTGGCAGAGCTTTCGCTGGGAATGACTATTTTTGGAAAGATTCCAAGAACACTCGGACAGGGGTTAGGTTAGGAATGGATATTTCTGAAAAGAAATGGGCTCACCTAAAAATGGATTAAAGAACTCCAAAGTCCCGTAGAACACTTTGAAGATCCGAACAGAGTTTCAGATCTTAACAAAGATCTCTTCGTAGACCCGAAGAACCTCAAAAAGGGGGGTTTCTATCTCAGGAACGCTCAATAACGCTCAAGAACACTCAAGAATGCTCAAGAACACTCAAAAATGCTCAAGAAGCTCAAGAATACTGAAGGAAGGTGGCTCAAGAACATACTGCTTTTGACTAAAAACTGGATCTAACTAAGAATTTGGATTGAAGATCTTCAAAATCCCGAAGAACACTTCGAAGATCCGAATGAGTTTTTGGATCTTGACGAAGATCGCTTTGAAGATCAGAAGAAAATCAAGAGGGGGAGAGGGGGGAATTTCACTATGAAAGAGTGAAGGGGGATTCTGGTGTGTTGGTCTATTTTTTCTAAGGGAGGGGGTATTTATAGTTTTTTTCGACCAAATAGGAGAGGGGGAATCCCTTTTATCCAGTGGACAAAAGGGGGGCTCTTGCCTAAAGTGAGGGTACAGGGTTTTTATCTAATGGGTAAAGGGAGGAGTTGAAGGCAAAAGTGGGTGGGGAGGGCTTTTGTCCACTGGGTAAAAGGGGGTTTTCAAAAAAATGGGAGGAGAGAAATTTTAGCTAAAAAAAGGTGGTTTTCAGAAAAACAGGAGAAGAGAGAAATTTTAGCTGAAAAAGTGATTTTTGAAAAAATGGGAGGAGAGAGGAACACCAATCCCAGCCGCTAATTGCGGCACACGGGACTTGTTACACCCGTTCCCTAATCCGGTCTAATTTGAAACTATTATCAAACTATTATCATAGGCCTCAGATCGGAGATCGAAAGTACGATCGAGTTTTTGCTCATGGCTACGCATTACTGAAGGGGTAGAGATAACCCCACATGTTCGTGCATTGCATGCCTATCCAACTGTAGGGGATTCATACCTTCTAATCCTAGATGGTAAGTAACCCGACTCCCCACACTTGGTTTTCGACACGCATCATAATTAAGTAAAGGCCTTGAGCATATCCGAGGCCAGCCACCAGTGTGAGGCCAACCACGGGACAGTAATCTATCAAGATAGCAAGCTGTCTTGGCCACCAGAAACAAGCCATTGGAAGCAGCTTGGGTATGAATCCGGTGCCTATTTTCGGTGGGTCCACTGGCTATTGTCGAGGTTCTGATGCCCGTGGGTCCTACCACTCACATCGTAAATGGTATCGGATGATCCCAAATCATGCTCCACACCTTGCTCTTGATTTGAATACCTTAATGACCTAAATGTGTTGGTCCTCATGCCCTGAAACTCAACTTAACCCGATTGGTTCAAAAGAGGCCCAAACCAAACAGACCCTTAGGCCCAACTTAAGTTATAAGCTTGGAAATGAGGATTTATTTTCTCATTTCCCTTATGCCCAATGTAGGAGAGGAGAGAAAGAGAAGAGGAAGAAGAAGAAGAGGAAGGAGAAGGGGATTAAAAGCCTACCTTGGTGCCGGCTACCGCCTTGTTGTCGGAATCGCTGTCGGAGGTAAGTACAACCTCCTATGTCACTCTTTCTCTTCATTTTAACCTAGACAAAGCTTGGTATTGATGGAATCTTGGTGTAGACACCATCTTAGGGCTATGAGATGGGTGTTCTACCCTCCCGGTGTTGTTGCCTAGCTCGAACTAAGCCCGGTGAGCTCCGGCAACATGTAATGCCAAAAGACTAACTAGGGTTTCGATCGTTCGATCAATGTATCTCCCAAATGGATTAGTGGAAATGGAATTTTCATGGCTTAGAATGATTCTAGGGACATCCCCTACAAACTCCATGGAACAAATCCCAGTAATCGGGCCCGAGCAGAAAAGCCCTAAATTGTTGGACTGCCTTGTACCTCCACCGAAAATAGTCCACCGGATCCATTGGGTCTGTTTCTGGTGGCATATTTCCAGTGGAAATAGAGCCTAATCTGCACTCTATCATCTCCACCAGAAACATGTCTGATATTCCTGGTGGAAATGCCTTATTTTTGGTGGTTGTTTCCTTTGGGGGGTGACTTGTGTGGGTCCCTCTCGATGTTTCTAATGCAAACTAATGTACGATTCTCTTGTGTCTAGGACAGTGATGCACATGTGCCCCAAAGCCAGAATCAAATTGATCAATTGGTGGCCATACTTGAACCCAAACACGATCGATCGTAAAACAGGTGAGGGATGGACTATGTTTATTTCTAAAATGTTTATTATCATTAAATTTCTCACATGGTTAGAATTATATGTTTAATTGTAATTATTTAAATTTTATTATGATATTCTACATTGTCTTTTTATGATTTTGATATGAATTATATGAAAATGTATGACGGGGTTCGGTGTGGCTGAGGTGGTACTAGTACCGTGATCGCCATGTGTTTGGATGTGTGTGTGTGTGTGAGATGGAATCCGGCACTGCCGAGGTGGCACCGGTGCCGTGATTATTGTATGTATGTTGCATTCATGCATTAGAGTTAGTTGTAGTCGTGGGTTACATTTTATGACCAAGGTCTCGTTGGTATCGTGTACCTTGAGACTGCATTTGGAAATGGATATGCTTCATGGCTGAGGTCTTGCCGGTGTTGTGTAGTCTATACTCAACTACTATTTGCATGCTAGATTAGGTAAACGGTCTCGGGTTTCACTTTGTGGCCAAGGTCTCTCTGATATAGTGTACCCAGGACTGTATTTGGAGATGGGTTACACTTTGTGGCCGAGGTCTCCCCGGTATCATGTAATCCATACTAACTGTATCGTTATGAAGGAATTTAGTATATATGTGGTTAGGTATCACTCCCTATGCTATGCTCCCTTGCCAACAGGGGTTGAGGTGTTGGATAACCCATTGTGGTATGTTTGATGAGCCTTCCCAAAGTGCCACTCTTGTGGTACGATGTGATTGTTGCTAGAGGCGGGAACCTATCTAGCATGGCCGATGTGTTACTGGTGCCGTGACTGCTAGGAGGGGGTTATCAGGGATTTTTTGGGTGACCCATGAATGTATACAGGGATCGGCTGGCTTCTAATCATAGCTAGGGTTTGTATCGCTATGTCGTCGATGTCGTTTCCTAGATGAGGGATACAGCCTAATGTGCCGTAGTAGCATTTACCAGACGTAGTTATATTGTTAGGTGGGTAATAAATAAATGAACTACATCATAAGCATCATGGTCTATGTGTTTAATTTCCACAATCATGCATCATAAATATTGTTGCTATTGACTTGCTTGGATGTGCTTGACCCCACCCCTCACTGAGCGAGTTGGAAAGCTCACCCCACGTGTACACCCCTTTTTAGATGATGATGCAGGTACCATGGTGCCGATTGTGGGTGATCCAGTATCTTCTGGGTCAGAGTATGGTGTGAGTGACTGGTAGATGGCAAAAGCGGAGGAGCACGATCAGGACTGTGCTTGCGATTACTATGCTTACGCCACACCATGAGAATGTACATCATATTTTGATACTTTTGGATATAGTTATGGATTTTATATTTTTTTAAGATTATATTATATGTCGTGGATGAATGTAACAGAATAACTCGGTTATTGCTATTATATTGCCATTAGATATTTCTCTCTTTTTTTTTATAATTCTGCTACTATACTCTGATTCCGCTGCTTATGTTGGTTTGTGTTGCAAGATTGTGAAAATATTAAGGTACTGCTATTAGAGATCCTGGTAGGTTTGTAAGATAGGTACGTGTCTTACTCACACCATCGGTATTCCTAATGGTAAGTTGGGTCGACTGGGAGTGGGGTGTGACAGTTATGGTATCAGAGCACAATGCTCTGCCTTAACTCACAATCTCAATTAAACCTTGATTTTGGGGAAACTAGGATTAAATAAAAATCTCAAGACAACAATAATAGAAATTGTACAATTAGGAGACAAGCATAGGTGTTAAAGCCATTTCATAATAATAAAGAACTTGAATACATAGCTTACATTTTTTATAAAATTAAAGTACAGAAAGTAGGAAATCCTAACTAGCCTAAGTATAGGAAATTAAACAACTGAAGCAAATGACATAATGTAAAATTTCATCTAAACCTAAAAACATCAGACTCAAATAAAAAAATAGGAAAATGAAAATCCTAAAGGCTATAGTGGCAAACGTGCCACTACTCTTGCTGCTGCTGCTGGTTCTGTTCTTGGCCCTGAGCCTGATTCGGACTATGCGTTCTTGGAGGAAGCACCAGAATACCAAGATGGAAGACCATCGCCTGCATCTGTGCCTCTTAAGAAGCCACTCTATTGTCCATAAGACAATAAATCCTGTCCATACTCTCGAGGTGGCCATTTATACTCCTCATCAGTGACATTGTGGTGTCCAGACGGGCCATAACATCATTGAGACCATAAGGCCTTGCACCCCTAGTGCTCTGAGATGTAGAAGCCACCATAGAACCTATAGCCTGGAGATCAGGTGGTGGAGCCCCACCAACCCCAACAGCTTCTCCTCCTACACCAACATCACCGGCACCACCACCCTCTAACTCCATAGGTTGCTGATCCTCTTCTAGGATAGGTGTCACCTCCCTTAGATCTATGGTCATCTTCCTCAGTGAGTCTTGGTTGAAGTCTGTGACCTCTTCACCCAAGCATGCCTCACCCTCCAAGTCCACCCCAAAGCAGTGAAAGATGTCAGTCAATACCCTCCCGTAGCATAGGTTCACTCGAGGTAAGATAGACGTATCTACACCCCCATGTACACGCAGTATGTCACATAGGCTTGAAGGGTGGATTTTTTATAATGTCCGCAAGTGGGGAGGACATTCAGCTAAATCACACAGCAGATAACCTTTGGAGTAGCAAAATAGTTGACTGAACGGTTCTACCCATCGACTTCCTTAGTCAGCATGTCATTGATCTCCTGAAAGGTGTCGGGACTCTGAAACTCATATGTCGGAGTTCGAGGTGGGTACTACACTAGGTCACCAGCATTACTAACCATCAAAATGTTGGCCAACTGCCCCATGTCAAAGGAGATCTCCACCCCCTTCACATAGGAGGTGATCCGCATCTCTTCGGTGTCCCAATTCATGCATTCCATATTGGAGTAGACTACCCTGACCAATATGGGGTAGTAGTATCTGTTGGGTTTCAGGATGCGGTACCACCCGATCTCCTCAAACCGTTAACGAAGACAGAATGCGTGAAAGTCATTGGTCCTCACATAGACTCCTAGGTTGATGTTACAATGCTTAAAGAACTCCCAACGGTCTCGCTCAACCACATAGCAGAATAGGATTGGGTTGAACTACTCAACGGCATCTTGCTCCTCTTGTATAAGAGCACGATAGGTATGTACACGACGTCCAGGCATTGTTGCAAGATGATTCCTAAGGATTTGGAATGGAAAACCTAGTTAAATGGCTGGATGCCAAACTCACAGAGAAGAAAATCATAAAAACTAGGTTACAGAGAGAGAAAACATACCTTGGATGCGAATGGTAGCTCCTATCGATCGCGAAATAGCGCAAGGAAGATAGGGAATGGGTAGCAAAAGACTCCTTGGCCATTTCCACACCTTTCTCACAAGAGTAAATAGGGTTTTGTGTAATAAGCCAAGACCCGAGCCTATTTAAAGACGATTTGGTGCCACCGAAAACAAGCCACTGAAAACACTGGGCATGTTTCCAGTGCCTATTTCTGGTGAAAAGAAAAGTTAAAATTTGGCCTCTGTTTTTCTCACCGAAAATACCATTGATATTTTCGGTGGATTAAACCATATTTTTGGTGATTTGACCCCTGTTTCTGGTGGAATCTTTTGGAAAATGGGTCATTTTATTTTTTTTTTAAATCTAAGGGTTTATTTCGGTTCCTTTAATGGCGTGTCTCTTTGGGATTCATGCATGATCTGATTTTGATATGTGTAGACCCCACTTATGCATGCCTAACCCTAATTTTTCCAATCGTGTACATGTGGGACCAACTATGTATGCGTGTGTTCCAATTACATGCAACCATGTTTATGCATGTGTACTAATCGGATTCCTTCATAGGAATGATATCACGTCGGAACATCCGATCTCAATCCCAATCACGCTCGTCACCTCCTGCTTCACCTGCACAGAATCAGGGTAGACCCCACAATTACACCACCGGCCTCGCCTGTATTTATGGCCCAGGATGTGGCATTCATCATGAATAACATGATATGGGAAGTGGAAGAAAGACAAAATCAATTTATGGCTAGGATCGATAATAGAATCCAAGAGGCAATATAAGCCCGTAATGCACCGCCCGCACCTCCTACTCCACCAGTACCCATTCCAATACCTGATGGATCAGCTACCCTTCAAACATCTGGTGGGGCACAGGTGCATGGGCATGTGCAAGATCCGATGCTGGAGCAAGCTTAAGTCTATGTAGAGGGTTGGACAGATTTGACAAAAATGATGGAGAAGTTTCAATGGCTTAGGCCCCCATGTTTTCCAAGGTGGGACAAGACCCATTGTATCCATCAAGATGGATTGGTGGAATGGAGAAGGTTTTTAGACTTATGGGCTGCACTGATGAACAGAAAATTTTGTGTGTAGGCTATCAGTTACAGAATGAAGCTGATGATTGGTGGAGTGCCACCGAGCCTATTCTGAGACCCTACTTGGGCAGATTTCAAAGGGGCCTTCTTTGAGAACTATTTTTCGGAAAGCTTCCGGGATAGGAGAGAGAGTGAGATCTCTCAGTTGATTCAAGGTCCCTAGTCGGTGCTCGAGTATCAGCAGTGCTTCGAGGAGCTATTCCATTTTTCTCCTGAGCATCTGAGAGGTGATAGAGCCAAGGCAACGAAGTTTGAGAACGGGTTGAGGCCAGGTATTGGGGCAACGATTATGGGGTTGAAACTGCAAACCTATGCTAAGGTGGTCCAAGTCGCCAAGTCTATTGAAGACCGATATAGGGATAACTACACGGCTCAGCAAAGAACATGAAAGAGGCCAATGGGGTCTAATGATTCTAGGGGAGGCAGCAAATTTTTCTAAGTGCCTACGCCAACCCAACTCCAATGTAGTTTAGGAGGCCCGATGCTTATCAGACTTCCTAGTCCTCTCGATCTAGTGCTTTATCTCAGTCTTCGGGATCGGGCCCAAGATGTTTTCATTGTGATTAGTCGGGCGACATGGAGAGGACATGCCCCCACCAAAGGCTAGGCGATGCACCCTACACTATGCCACCTAGGCCCCAGCAGACATATTCAACCCCTAGGCTAGCATAGCCCCTACAAGGCCAGAGACCACGGGGCAGAGTGTTTACTATGACTGCAGAAGATGCTGAGGCTGCCCCTAGTGTGGTGACAGGTATGTTGTTGATATCATTATTTCCTACACATATGTTATTTGACTCAAGAGCTTCGCATTCGTTCGTGTCACTGGCGTTTGAGAAGAAGATGAGAGTTCCACCTAAGAGACTGACTCAATGTTTGGCTTTGAGCACCCCTATAGGAAGTGTGGTGGGTTTGAAATATGTTTATGAGCCTTGTCCAGGGACCATAGGTGACCATGAGTTGAATGCTCATTTGATCGAGTTGGATATGACCGACTTTGACGTGATTTTAGGAATAAACTGGTTATCCGCATACAGAGCCAGTGTGGGATGTGCAGAGAAGGCTATCATTTTCAGACCTCATGATGATGATGAGTTTTTGTTCCAAGGGGATAAGCCTAAGAAACCCAAGAAAGTTATCATATCCACACCCCAGATGAAGAAGCTACTAGATAAGGGATGTCAAGGCTACTTAGCATCTGTGATGGATATTGAGATAGAGATTAGGCCATTGACCAAGCTAGATGTGGTGAGCAAATTTCTCTATGTATTTCCGAATGACTTGATAGGTTTGCCCCAGAATCGAGAGACAGAATTTGCTATAGACTTACTCCCCGGTTCAGCACTAGTGTCAAAGGCCCTTTACCGCATGGTCCCCACAGAGTAGAAGGAATTGCAGGTGCAACTTCAAGACCTTCTGAAGAAGGGATTTATTAGACCTAGTGTGTCTCCATGGGGAGCAATGGTGTTGTTTGTCAAGAAGAAAGATGGAAGTATCAGATTGTGCATTGATTACCGAGAGCTTAATAAGCTAACCATCAAGAACCGGTATCCTTTGCCAAGGATAGATGATTTATTTGATCAGTTGTAGGGTGCCAAGGTGTTCTCTAAGATCAACCTTAGATTGGGCTATCACCAGCTCAGGATCAAGGATAGTGACGTCAGTTGACGTCAGACAGCCTTCAGATCAAGGTATGGACATTATGAGTTCTTAGTAATGTCATTTTGGTTGACTAATGCACTGATTGCGTTTATGGATTTGATGAACCGGGTATTCCAGGATGTCTTAGACAAGTTTGTGATAGTATTCATTGATGACATTTTGGTCTACTCCAAGAGTGCAGAGGAATATGTTGTTCACTTGAGGTTGGTACTGCAATGGCTAAGAGAGAAGCAACTCTATGCCAAATTCAGTAAGTGTGAGTTTTGGTTGTCACAGGTGGCATTCCTAGGCCACATTGTTTCAGCCAAGGGTATAGAGGTTGACCCAGAAAAAGTGAAGGAGATTCTAGAATGGGAGACTCCCAAGAGTGTAGCAGACATGCGTAGTCTTTTGGAATTGGTCGAATACTACAGGAGGTTTATCGAGACCTAGCATTGCCACTCCGATGACCCGACTCACACGAAAGGATATAAAATTTGAGTGGTCTGATGCTTGTGAGAAAAGCTTCAAGGAGCTAAGGCAAAAGTTAGTATCAGCTCTAGTTTTGACTATTCCGATTGGTACAGGTGGTATGGTTGTTTATAGTGATGCCTCTAAACTAGGATTGGGCTATGTCTTGATGCAGCATGGGAAAATCATTACTTATGCATCTTGTCAGTTGAAGGATTATAAAAAGAACTACCCAACCCATGATTTAGAGTTGGCAGCTGTGATTTTTGCATTGAAACCTGGAGACACTACCTGTATGGAGAGAAGAGTGAGATCTTCAATGACAATAAGAGCCTCAAGTACTTTTTCACCCAGAAAGAGCTCAACATGAGATAGAGGCATTGGTTGGAGCTGATGAAGGATTTTGATTGTACTATCCACTATCACCCAAGAAAGGCTAATATGGTAGCCGATGCACTTAGTCAGAAATCCCAGTCGCTGACTCTGGCATCACTGACCACCAATGAGTATCTCCTAGAGGAGGCTAGGAAACTAGACTTGGAGCTATTAGTAGAGGGTGTCACCTTGTCACTATCGGCATTGGTGGTATAACCTAGTCTGGTGGATAGAATCACTGCAGCTTAGGTTACTGATGCAGAGCTGCAGAAGCTGATAGCAAAGTGCCAGGAAGGAACCCAAAAGGACCTAGATTTCTCAGTGACTGAAAGCGAGATCCTCAAGTTCAAAGGGAGGTTGTGTGCGCCCAGTGATGGTGATTTACGAGACACAGTTTTGAGAGAGACACATAGCTCTCCATACTCCATTCACCCCAGCAGCACTAAAATGTACAAAGACCTCAAAGGCTCTTACTAGTGGAAAGAAATGAAGAATGATGTGGCCATGCATGTGTTTAGATGCCTCACATGCTAGCAAGTCAAGGCTGAGAGACAGAGGCCCATGGGTTATTACAATCCCTACTGATTTTAGAGTGAAAATGGGAGAATATTACCATGGACTTTGTCACAAGCCTACCTCGTACACAGAAGGGTATGGATGCCATTTGGGTAGTTGTGGACCGCTTGACCAAGGCAGCTCACTTTATCCTAATCAAGATTACATTTTCTATGGACAAGTTAGTCAAGTTGTATGTCAATAACATCATCAAGTTGCATGATGTACCAGTTAGTATCATCTCTGATCGAGATCCCAAGTTCACTTCCAAGTTCTAAACATGTGTGTAGAAGGCTATGGGCACACAGTTGGCTTTCAGCACTGCCTTTCACCCTCAGATCGATGGTCAATCGAAGAGGACTATTCAGACATTGGAGGACCTACTCTGAGCTTGTGCCTTGGATATGAGTTATAGTTGGGATGAGCACATTTTCCTTATTGAGTTCTCCTACAACAACAGTTATCAGGCCACCATCGAGATGTCTCCATTCAAGGCACAGTATGGTAGGAAATGCCAGACTCCACTCTATTGGGATGAGGTTGGTGAGTGGCATATTTTGGGTCTGGACTTGATATAAGCCACTAGTGAGAAAGTGAATGTGATCAGAGAAAGGATCAAGGCAGCTCAGTCTAGGTAGAAAAGCTACGTAGATGTTAGGAGGAAACATCTGGAGTTTGGTGTTGGAGACAAGGTCTTCTTATGGGTCTCCCCAGTTAAAGGGGTGATGTAGTTTGGCAAGAAGGGAAAGCTTAGTCCAAGGTTTATGGGACTGTATGATGTACTGGAGAGGATCGGACTGGTAGCTTACAGGATAGCCTTGCCACCAGAGTTGGAAGGTACATATGATGTCTTCCATGTATCTATGTTGAGGAAGTACATTTGTGACCCGACTCACATCTTGACTTACATACCCTGTGAGTTGGATGAGGAGTTTTCCTATGTGGAGTATCCGGAGAAGACTGTTGATCAGAAGGATCATGTTCTTTGCATCCGCACTATTTCCTTCGTCAAGGTGAAATGGATGAACCACCCCGAACAGGAAGCATCATGGGAGCGAGAAGATGAAATGATGAAGCAGTATCCTGGATTGTTTGATTTGCTAGGTATGTTCAATTTCGAGGATGAAATTCTAGTAAGGTGGGGGGGATGTTACACCCCTGCCCTAATCCGGTCTAATTTGAAACGACTAGGTTTTGGCTCGCGGCTGCATATTTCTAAAGGGGTAGAGATGACCCCACATGTTTATGCATTTTGTGCCTATCTAACTGGAGGGGATTCATACCTTTTGATCCCAAATGGTAGCTAACTCGACTCCCCACACTTGGTTTTCGACATGCATCATAATTGCCAAAAGGCCTTGAGCATGTCCGAGGGCAGCCACTCGTGTGAGGCCAACCATGGGATAGCAATTTATCTTGGCCACTAGAAACAAACCACCAGAAGCAGCCTAGGCATGAATCCGGTGCCTATTTCCAGTGGGCCCACTGGCTGCTGTTGAGGTTTTGATGCCTATGGGTCCCACCACTCGCATCGTAAATGGTACCGGATGATCCCAAATAATCCTCCACACCTTCCTCTTGATGTGACCTAAATGTACGGGTCCTCGTGCCCCAAAACTCATTTTAACTTGATTGGTTCAAAAGAGGCCCAAACCAAACAGACCCTTTGGCCCAACTTAAGTTAGAAGTTGGGAAATGAGGATTCATTTCCTCATTTCCCTTGTGCCCAATGTAGGAGAGGAGAGAAAGAGGAGAGGAAGAAGAAGAAGAAGAAGAAGAAGGAGAAGGGAATTAAGGGCCTACCTTGGTGCCAGTTGCCACCTTGTTGCTGGAATCGCTGCCGGAGGTAAGTACAACCTCCTATGCCACTCTCTCTCTCTTCATTTTGACCTAGACAAAGCTAGGTATGGATGGAATCTTGGTGTACACACCATGTTAAGGTTGTGGGATGGGTGTTCTACCCTCCCAGTGTTGTTGCCGAGCTCGAACTAAGCCTGGTGAGCTCCGACAACATGTAATGCTAAAAGGCCAACTAGGATTTTGATCGTTCGATCGACATATCTCCCAAAAATCTTGGTGGAAATGAAATTTTATTGGCTTATAATGATGTTAGGGACATCCCCTATAAACTCCACAGAACAAATCCCGACAATCGGGCCCGAGCTGGAAGGCCCCAAATTGTTGGACTGCCCTGTACCTCCTCCAAAAACAGTCCATCGGAACAACTGGGTCTATTTCTGGTGGCATATTTCTGGTGGATATGGAGCCTAATGTGCTCTCTGTCATCTCCACTGGAAATAGGTCTAATATTTCTGGTGGAAATGCCCTGTTTCCAATGGTTGTTTCCGGTGACAGTATTGTCACTCAGGGACAATGTTTGTACATTTTGGGGGGTGACCTATGTGGGTCCCTCCCTATGTTTCTGGCGTGTATTGATGTATGATTCCCTTGTGTCTAGGATAGTGATGCACATGTGCCTCGAAGTCAGAATTAAATTCATCAATCGGTGGCTATACTTGAACCTGAACACGACCAATCGTAAAACAAGTGAAGGATGGACTGTGTTTATTTCTGAAATGTTTATTATCATTAAACTTCTCACATGATTAGAATTATATGTTTAATTTTAATTATTTAAATACGATTATGATATGCTACATTGTCATTTTACGATTTTGATATGATTTGTATGGAAATGTATGATAGGATCCAGTGTGGCTGAGGTGGTACTAGTACTAAGATCACCTTGTGTTTGGATGTGTGTGAGATGGAATCTGGCATGGTCGAGGTGGAACTGATGTCGTGATTGTCGTATGTATGTTGCATTCATGCATTGATTATGTGCATTAGAGTTAGTTGTAGTTGCAGGTTACACTTTGTGGCCAAGGTCTCGCTTGTATCATGTACCCTGGGACTGCATTTGGAAATGGATATGCTTCGTGGCCGAGGTCTTGCCGGTGTTGTGTAGTTCATACTCAACTACTATTTGTATGCTATATTAGGTAAATGGTCTCGGGTTTCACTTTGTGGCCAAGGTCTCTCTGGTATCATGTACCCGGGACTATATTTGGAGATAGGTTACACTTTGTGGCCAAGGTTTCTCCAGTATCATGTAATCCATACTAACTGTATCGTTATGAAGGAATGTAGTATATATGTGGTTAGGTATCACTCCCTATGCTATGCACCCTTGCCAACAGGGGTTGAGGTGTTGTATAACCCATTGTAGTATGTTTGACGAGCCTTCCCAAAATGCCACTCTCGTGGTACGATGTGATTGTTGCCAGAGGCGAGAACCTGTTTGGCGTGGCCGATGTGTTACCAGTGCCATAACTGCTAGGAGGGGGTTATCAGGGTTTTTTTGGGTGACCCATGGATGCATATGGAGACCAATAGGCTTTTAATTATGGCTAGGGTTTGTATCACTGCGTAGTCTATGTCATTTTTGCGATGAGGGATACAACCTAATGTGCCATTGTAGCATTTACCAGACTTTGTTGTATTGTTAGGTGGATAATGAATAAATGAACTGCATCACAAGCATCATGGACTATGTGTTTAATTTCTGCAATCATGCATCATAAATATTGCTACTATTGACTTGCTTGGATGTGCTTGACCCCACCCCTCATTGAGCGAGTTGAAAAGTTCACCCCACGTATACACCCCTTTTTAGATGATGATGCAGGTACCATGGTGCTGATGGCAGGTGATCTAGTATCTTCTGGGTCGGAGTACGGTGTGGGCAACTGGTGGATGCCAAAAGCGGAGGAGCATGATCAGGACTGTGCTTGCGATCACTATGCTTACGCCACACCATGAGAATGTACATCATATTTTGATACTTTTGGATATAGTTATGGATTTTATATTTTTTTAAGATTATATTATATGTCGTGGATGAATGTAAGAGAATAACTCAGTTATTGCTATTATATTACCATTAGATGTTTTCCCATTTTATTTATAATTCTGCTACTATACTCTGATTTCACTACTTATGTTGGTTTGTGTTGTGAGATTGTGAAAATGTTAAGGTACTACTATCAGAGATCCTGGTAGGTTTGTAAAAGAGGTACGTGTCTTACTCACACCGACGGTATTCCTAATGGTAAGTTGGGTCTATCGGGAGTGGGGTGTGACAGGACTAGGCTGAAGTGCCCGAGGTATGGTCAGTTTAGGCATGTAGTGTGAATGATGTCACATGTGTGAGATAGATGACGCGTGGGTAATGGATGAAGTGCTATAGATGTAGGCAGCGAGCGTGTGCATGCATGGGTGTGGGGCCAACATGCATAGTGTGTGTTGGTCAAGCTAGCATAGGTGTGGGGGTAACATGCACATGTTGTAGTCAAGGTGTACACGGCCATGCAGCAGGGGCACGCACAACATGTGGCGAGGGCACGCAGTATGTGGAGGGGGCATGCAAGCTGTACAGTGGGGGCGTGTAGGCTATGCAGTGGGGGCATATAGGCTATGCGGCAGAGGCGTGCAAGCTATGTGGTGGGGGTGCGTAAGCTATGCAGAGGGGGCACGTATCATACGGTAGGGGTGTGCAGGCCAGGCTGGGCTGGTTGGGCTAGCTAGTTAGCTTGGCTGGATGGCTGGCTGGATGGCTTAGCTGGCTGGCTGGTTGGTTGGTGTGTGCAACATGCCTGTGGAAAAAATGTGATTTTCCAGGGAAGATTGCAGGCAATCTGACGGTCCAATTTTGGCGTACCATATACCGTTGGAATCATATTTTCGAGTACCATCCATTTGTATGGTCATCTTGACAGGATTTCTTTATATATAAAAAGCCAAAATTGGATCACCTCCTCTCTCTCACGCTGGGATTTCTAGGGTTTTGGGTAGGGGAATGTTTCCATTAGCATCTCTGTTGGTCAGAAGCCAGAAGTCACTTCCAAGATCCATATTTCATCATTGCTAGAGGAGGATGACAAAATTGGGTGTCTATAGAATGCCCCTCTTTGGCCAAGGCATGTGCCAACGGACAAAGGGCAAAGAAAAGACCAACCACATTTTGTCACTCAGAGCATGTACTTCCGTCATCTTGCTCAGTTATGTCGGAGTTAAAAAATACAACAGATAATATCTCCTAATTACTTTGAAGTGGAGGACTTACCTAGGGCTGCCAATTGTGGAAAGGAATTCATTGCTCTTCCAATCCTACAAAAAATGTTAGTACTTTGATCTTTGATTTTCCTTAACTGGGCTTCACATGTGCCAGTTTAGGGAATTTTGGTCTCCAGGTTGGGTCCTTTGACCCAATCTGGACTATCTAGGATCGAAGGTTATAAGAGAGGAATTCACTGCTTTTCCAATCCTATAACAGGTAAAAATATTTGATTATTTGATTTTCCTTAGCTGGGCTTCACATGTGCCAGTTTAGAGAATTTTGGTCTCCATACTGGTTCTTTCAAACCAATCTGAACCATATGGTCTTCTAAGTTGATCTTTTCGAACCGAGCTAGGCTATCTGGTTTTTCAGGCGGGTTCTTTCGAACTGGGCTAGGCTATCTGGCCTTGTCAATTACATGAAAGAAACTTGCTGCTCTTTCCATCTTGTAAAAGACATTAACAATTGAATTGGATTTTTTTATTTGAATTTTGAATTTTGATGCTTCATTTGGAATCTTTTAATTCTTGCTTTTGATTTAGAATTTTGTTCATTGATTTGGTTTGAATTTTGAATTTTGATGCTTTATTTGGAATCTTTTAATTCTTGCTTTTGATTTATAATTTTGTTCATTAATTTGGTTTGAATTTTGAATTTTTGATGCTTGATTTGGAATCTTTTGATTCTTTAGTTCTTCTTTGAATTGAATTTGGACTTTTGAATTGGAGTCCCAAAATAATTTTTTTTTAACATATAAAATGGGCCCTCTCCCCTATTCATTCTTTATTTTAGCTTTTCTAAGTGAAGTGAGTTCTTGGAACTCTCTGGTTTTTCTTGGAATTTTCCTTCCTATTTTTGGAGTTTTTCACCTTGTTCTTGAAGTTCTTAAAGATCTTCATCTTGTTCTTGAAGGAGGAGTTATTTGGAGAATTTGATATTCTTGTGGGCTTTAGTGTAATTTGGGAAGCTTTCCAGGGTTTCTTGTAATTTTGGAAAGTTTCTGGTGCTCTTTACAATTTTGGAAAAATTCTAGGGCTTTTGCAGGTTCTGAAAATATGGCTGAAAGGAAGAAGAGAAAGACTCTGGGAGAGGTCCAGCTCGAGAGTTGTAGCAGTCCTTCTCATAGGGATGAGGGCTCGGTCGACTGGTATTTCGGGTAGACTCTTCACAACAGCCAGAATCATATCTGCAACTCCATATGGGGTTCTTGGATAAGTCTTTACATTTCATTCATTATTTTGATCATCTTTTATTTTTGTTTTGTTGTTCCCTTTTTTTTTTATCGTATTGTTTTTTCTTTTTGCTATTTTTTCTTTATTTATGATTTATTATTATTTTTTATTTATTTCCATTAGCATGAGGGGAAGGAATCACCTACCTTGGCCTCCTATGGCCATCCAAACATGATTCAGTCCTGGCATAGGATGCTCCCTCGCAGGGTGAAGGAGATGGTTGATGATACCTATCTGTGCCGGCTAGCCCTTGTAGAGACCCAAAAGTTTAATCTGGCATTGGTGGGGGCCCTGATGGAGCAACGGTGGCCGAGTACTCACACTTTCCACCTTCCTATTGGTGAGATCACCATTACGCCTATGTGCTTCTATGCCTTGACAGGCTTTCCATTTGGGGGTGGATCCATGACCCTACCCAAAGAATTTTTGACTGCCAGAGAGTTTGTAGATCTGACCGGTATCACCATTAAAGTCGGCTAGACATGCATCCACCTAGGGGAGATTAGTGCCCGATGGTGGAAAGTTGGCCTGGGGGAGAATCCAGGCAACATATCTCAGGTGGCACTTTCCTTCTTGCTATTCGCTGTGGGTCAGTGCCTCATCAATGACCTCTGAGGGGGAGTATTCGCCTGGTGTACTTCCTTAAAGATCTTCGCACAGTAGATTCCTGGGATTGGAGTAGGGCCACCTATGCATATCTCCTATGGTCCCTAGACTTGCTGTCCTATGGAGATAGGGGCCTCAAGGGGGCAGGCTACATTATCCAAGTAACTTTCCTTCTCATATCTATTTTCTTTTAGTCATTTGTTTTGCACTTTCTTACTTTGATTTCTTGAAACATCCCTGGTGTTTTGAGCACCTGGGGACCGTGGCCCCTAAACTAAGGGATCCTGAGACATTCTTCTTCCCCCTGGCCACCAAGTGGGGAGATAACCAGGTGGTCCGGGCTCGATGCCATCCTCTGGGGACCATTGGTCGTTCTCTTTTGAACGATTTCACTGAGGTACGCCATGTCTGACATTGAAATTCTATTTTCCTGATGTTGTACTTACCCTTCCTTGGTTTTGCAGGTTAATTGGAGGCCATTCCATGACCTCATATTTTTGGATTGTGAGAGAGTCGCCTTGGCTCATCAATTATCCAAGAACTGAGTCCTTTTTCAGGGCATGTGGGGCCATGCCTGGAATTTATGAGAGAGAGTAGTACCCCAGTGGTCAGATATTGATCCACGTCCTTCTCTTGATCTTCCTACACCCACCATGCACTGTCCAGAGATCATCCTAGTGGACAAGATGAGGCGCTTGGCTAACGGAGTATGGGAGGACTCCTTTCTTGATCCGGATAGGGACTACGGAGCCTTTTGGAGGAGGAGACAGTGTGCACCCCTCTCGGTCCTGATGGTCCAGTGGTATGTTGCCCTTTCTTGAGTATTTCATATAGATTCTTCCTTGTTTTGGTCTTAACTGATGTTCTTCCAGGGGAGAGTAAGATGTATAGATCCTTCTACCATTCGACCGTATGCCAGTGCCACCGATCCTTCACAAGCAAGGCCCTCTACCAGTGCTCGTGGGTCTCTCAGGGATGCTAATGTCCCCTTTTGTGGCTTCCTTGGACCTATCCCAACGTGGCTAACCCCAGCATCCCTCATCTTCTGGAGCCGAACACAAATGTAGACGCTTCCCTTGGGCTGCCTATTCCTTATGATTATGTGAGTATCTGATCATTTTCCAATTAACTCTTAACTTCCTTTGGCTGATATGCTCTTTCTCAGGTGTCCTCGGAGATCTATGCTGAGATTAGGAGGATGTACTATAGCCTATGCAAGGTGATAGTTGCCAAGGTATTTCCCACTTTCCTCTTTCTTTTGCCCTTCTTCTATTATTCTTCTTCTTGATCCTTTCCTGTATTCCTTAGGATGGAAGGATCATTGCCTTGGAGAGCTAAGTCAGTTCCTACGAGCAAGAAATTGCACAGTAGGTTGCACTGATTCAGGACCTGTCCCAGAGGCTAGAGTAGGTTGGACTAGCATCTGTGGATTCCCCAGTGCTTCATGAGAATGGTTCAGAATATGGTTCAAATGATGGCTTCTGACCCATAGGGATTTGTTCCTGTATTTTCTGCAAACACAAACACATGGACATTTTCTTTTTCTTTTTCCCTCCCCTTGTTTGTTCATCATTTCATTTTAACATCTTATGAAAACTTACTTTTATCACAAATAAAATATTTCATCTTTTTTTTTTATTTGCTTGCAATTCTTAGGCACAATCAATTCCATAACTCTAGTCATAATTAGAATAATCGGGATAACACAAAAATCTAAATACTTGCTCATTCCATTACCAAGTGAATTACATGAAAAGGGGGACAACTTTCCTACCACAGACAGGATAGGTGAATAACAAGGTGGGGAGACCATTCTTGAGGTGGGTAAAAGTTCTCTAACTCTTCTAGGTCTGTCTCCTTGAGCCCGTATTATCGTCTGATGTACATGGGGAAATAAAAGGACATGTGAGTCAATCTCATCAATCTAACATAGTTGTGACTAGGGGTCTTCATCAGAAAATCTTCTTGTGGCTTCCCTGGGCACCTCTATGCAATATCTTGTATAGTCTTTTCTTGCAAGTACTTTTCCCAATCGGTGATAAGGTTGAATTTCAGAACTTCTCTCTTATCCCGGTAACAAAAAACTCCGAGTGGGCTTTCCCTTAATGGCTTGGTGAGCTTTAGTTTCTCCAAGAGCCAAATCTGAAAATAGCAGGACTCCCTTGATAATGATCTAGTCCGAATCTATGGCCATAGCCCATGTCATCAAATCCCTTGAACGTTTCTACAAGAACCGTAGGGATGATGTCACCTCCCTTCTTTAACTGTTTTACTACCACAATCAGAACAGATGGTGCACCATGCCCAGAAGTGTGGAGAATATAACGAGCTATCATGCAAAGTAAATAAGCATCCATGGATCTCTGCTGATGGATTCTTCCCATTGGTAGATATTGGATGAAGATCTGAGCCACCTTCAGAATGTCGATCTTCCCATACCTGAAAAATTACTTTACTTCTTCTTCTTTCCATCCGAAGAAATCTTGAATTTCCCCCAAGCAATCGTCCTTTAAAGAGGGTTGGAACAAACTACCTTTGGGTGGAGATAGCATACAAACCCAAAATTCTTCAAGAGTTGGGAAAATCTCCGCTAATCCAAATTGAAATACATGCAGGTCGGCATCCCAGTGTTGAGGCACCTATTGGAGTAATTGGTGATGTAGCTTCACACATCCAACCCGGTCAAGAAATGACACATTCATGGATTCCAACAATCTTGGTGCCCTCATATTTATGTCTAAGGTTCATTTCCTCAACTTCTTATCCAACGAGCCCATAAATTTTCCTGAAACCAATACAAACAATGAGATATGATGATTTATCAAAGCCTTACTCATTATCTAATGATTCAAACAAGCCTTTACAGCTGTTGCATCAAGCTCTTCTTTTTTTTTTTTTTTTTTTTTTGACTTTGACTGACCAAAGGTGGAGAACAAACTAGCCTTGATGAACTGGTGCTGGGTGGCAATTTTCTTTCAGGAGATAGAATCCTAGATAAGAATTGACGGACCATAGGTGAATGGCAGATACCTAATGGCCATACATGCCAAATGGCGATTCTTGGGGGATAGAATCCTAGATAAGAAGTGACAAACCAATGGGTGGATGATAGATACCTAATGGCCTTTCATGCCAAATGGCGATTCTTGGGGGACACAAACTATGATGATCTTTTAAGATACTTTGATTATTAATCAAGGAATTGATTTATTGCCTTTAGATGGTTGAGACCTCACTTGCCCATATCAAGTTGCCTATGTATCCCTCAAAAGGAATCAGGTCTGATGTAGTTTAGGCTATTTGCTCTTTTAGACATAATATTTCTTGAGTTGATCTATGTTAACCAGTCCCGGTATTTCTTCGTCATTGTGGTCTATGAGTTTCACAGCTTTTCCTAGTAGGATTTCTTTAACACTGAATGGGCTACTCCAGTTGGGCTTGAATTTTCCTCTTGGCTCATGAATTGGGTCTCTTTGTTCTCAAAGAACAAGTTCGCCTTCTTCTATGTGACAAGGCTTCACATTCTTATTGAAGGCTCGAGCCATTCTCAATTGATATTTCTTTAGATTATCCATAGCTTTCATGCACCTTTCATTGAGAAAATTGAGTTCATCATGTCTGGCCTTTACCCACTCTCCTTCAGGTAGCTAACTATCAAGGAGTACCCTTAAGGACGGTACTAGGATTTCCATGGGTAGAATTGCCTCAACTCCATACACTAAAGAGAAAGATATTGCCCCTGTCAAGGATCGTACAGAAGTCCGGTATGCCCATAAGGCAAGGGGTAACTTATCAGCCCAATCCTTATGTGTTTTTGCCATTTTTTACAAAATGACTTTGATATTCTTGTTAGCTGCTTCTGCTGCCCCATTGGTCTATGGCCTGTAAGTGGTAGAGCGATGCCTTCTGATATCAAAATTTGTGTAGATTTTTTCAGTCTTGCCCCAGAAGTGGGATCCCTGATCTGATATCAATTCTTGAGGTACTCCATATCATGCAATGATATTTTCTTGGATGAATTTGGCTACCTTAACAGATGTGAGGATTGCATAGGACTGAGCTTCTACCCACTTGGTGAAATAATCAATGGCTACCAAGATGAACTCGTGGCCATTGGATGCTTTAGGGTTGACCTTTCCAATGATATCAATACCCCAAGTGAAGAATGGCTAAGGTGAACTGAGCAAATGCAACTCTGTTGGTGGGATATGTATGATATTGGCAAATATCTGACACTTGTGGCATTTTTTGACAAAGTCCATGCAATCTGCTTCCATTGTGTTCCAGTAATATCCTAGCCTGAGAATCTTCTGAGATGACATCTTGGCATTCATGTGGGGTCCACAGAGACCTTGATGAATTTATTCCATGATAGTTGTAGCATGTTTCTCATCTACACACAACAATTGTATTCCATCATAGGATCTCTTGTATAACAACTCCTCTTGGAGAATAAATTAGGTGGCATATATCCTCAGAAACTTCTTCTCTCTGTCAGTTGCTTCAACTGGGCACTTCCTTTCCCTGATGAAATCCACTATGTGAGCGAACCAAGACCGGCCATCCACAGTGAGAGAGTTTATGGAATTCTGATAAATGGGCCTACTTTTTTGTTCTATAAAAAATGGTCGGACTCTAGCCATAGGGTTGCACTCTACCATAGAAGCCAAGGTTGCAAGGGCATCAGCAAACCTGTTATCCCTGTGGAAGTATTCAAATGAGATCTTCTCAAAGTGTTCAATCACCTTTTCCAGATGTTCTTGATATGGCTTCAACATTTTATCTCTAGTTTTCCACTTTCCTTACGTCTGACAAATGACAATGGATGAATCTCCATAAACCTTGATCCTTTTCACCCTAATGGTTAAAGCAGTTTCGAGCCCCAAAACACTGGCTTCATATTCGACAATATTGTTGGTACATGAGAAGTCAAGGTGAAATGATGAAGGCAAATAAAGGCCGTCAGGAGTGACTAGCAATATTCCCACACCACATCCGTTCTGATTGGCTACTCCATCAAAGAATAACTGTCATTCATTAACTGTATCTTCTTCCTCTACCACTGTGATTCCTTCATCGAGGAAGGCATCATCCAAGGATCTTCCATCTTCTATGGGGTGAGTAGCCAAATGATTATATATGGCCTAGCCCGTGATAGATTTCTGAGTGACATAGGTGATGTCAAACTTTGATAGCAAAAGTAACCAACGGGCATCCTTCTTGTTAAGGCCGATTTCTCGAAGAGATATTTGATAGGATCCATCTTTGAGATCAAATGCACTGGATAGGAAACCATCTAATGTCATAACCTTTTAGTTGCCCAAATCAGCGTAGCATAAGTTCTTTCCAAAGATGTGTATCGGGTCTCATATTCTAGAAACTTCTTGCTGAGGTAATATATGGCATGCTCTGCCCACTTTTCTGTCTCCTTCTGTGCTAGCAAAGAGCCCATGGAATATTCTCTCATAGACATATACAACAGAAGTGGTTCTCCTTCCACTAGCGATGTCAATACTGGTGGGTTTATGAGGTACTCCTTGATCTTGTCAAAGGCTTGTTGGCATTGGTCATTCCATTCCGTGGGCTGATCCTTCTTCAGCAGCTTAAAAATTGGTTCACAAATTGTAGTCAACTAAGCTATGAATCTACTAATATACAGGATGTGACCCAGAAATCCTCATATTTGCTTCTCAGTTCGAGGCGTGGGAATTTCCTGAATTTCCTTGATCTTGATAGGGTAGATCGATGCCTCTTTCACTCACCAAGAAGCCTAATAACTTTGTAGCCATTGACCCGAATACATACTTCTGATGGTTCAACTTCAGCTGATACTTCTTGATTCTTTCAAAGAAACGCCTTAGTGTGGGATTATGCCCCTACCGATCTTTTGATTTTACTATCATGTTGTACACATAGACTTCCACATCTTTGTTCATCATGTCATCCAATATGGCCATGGCTACTCTTTGATAAGTTACCCCAGCATTCTTTAGTCCAAAAGGCATCACCTTGTAACAATAGGTTCCCCACGGAGTGGTGAAGGCTATTTTCTCATGATCCTCTAGGTGCATGCTTATTTGGTTGTATCCCGAGAATCCATCCATGAATGATAATAAAGCATGCCCCACAGTATTATCTACCAATACATCAATGTGGGGTAATGGGAAGTGATCTTTAGGGCTTACTTTGTTAAGATCTCAGAAGTCCATGCACATCCGTACCTTCCTATCTTTCTTTGGTACTAGTACAATATTGGCCAACCAATGGGGATACTTCACCACCTATAGGAACCCCGCATTCCATTGCTTCACAACTTCTTCTTTGATCTTTTCACTCCATTCTCAAGGCTTCTTCTATGTTTTTAGGTTCAATATCTTTGAGATAAATGCAGTATGGTTACATATCTCATGGAATTTAGATCTGGTTTCAATTCCTTCATCCAGATCTCTTATTATGTTCTCTAAGGGATGATTCCTATGGGGAATGATTTCCTTAGGTAGTGTTTCTATTTTTTCCATAGTCTTTTCTTTTTCTTTTTCCTTTTCTTGAGGTTCCTCAAGAGAAATGTCATTCAGTTTATCTTTTATCTCATCAAGAGCAGCATCATCATCATCAATAAGAGATTTATTCATGTCTTTAGGCAATGATTCATCAAATCTAACATTCATTGGTTCTTCAACCCTTAGTGACCTTCTATTGAAGACTCTATACACTCCACTATTGAGAGAATACCCTAAGAATATTCCTTCATCAGATTTTGCATCAAACTTTCCATAGTGGTCTTTAGCGTTTAGGATGAAATACTTACAGCCAAACACCCTAAAGTAATCTACCTTAGGTAATTTACCAAAATATAGCTCATAGGGAGTTTTGGAAAGCATAGGTCTAAGAATAATTCTATTAAGCACATAGCAAGCTATATTTAGTGCTTCAGATCAAAAATATTTAGGCAAGGAATACTCATTGAGCATTATCCTAGTAGTTTTCTGTAGTGATCTATTTTTCCTTTCAACTACCACATTAGATTGAGGTGTCCTAGGAGTGGAGAAGTTACGGTCAATGCCATACTTGTTGTAATATAAATCAAATGGATTTATGTTGTCAAACTCTCCTCCATGATCACTCCTAATAGAGGTTACTGTATAGACTTTTTGTTTTTGTAATCTTTTGCACTAGGTTACAAATTCATCAAAGGCATCATTTTTATGTTTAAGAAAAAAAAGTCCATGTGTATCTAGAGTAGTCATCCACAATCACAAAAGTATATGTTTTACCATTCAAACTAGATACATTGATAGGGCCAAACAAATCCAAGTGAAGGAGTTCCAAAGGTCTAGATGAAGAAACAATGTTCTTTGACTATGGGATACATTGATTTGTTGCCCTTTTGACTAGCATCACAAAAATTACTTTTATCATATTTGATCTTAGGAAGATTTCTTACAATATCCTTGGATGCTACTGTTTAGATTAAGTTAACATTTACATGTTCAATCCTTCTATTCACTATAGTTAGAAACCAGACTAGCATTAAAGGGACCCTCTAACATGCAAACATAAATATTATTATTCCTAGATCCTTTTAAAATCAAATCATTATAGGCATCTTTTATATAGCAATGTGAAACATCAAAATCTAGTCTATAACCCATACCACATAGTTTACTAACACCAAGTAGGTCATGATTCATATTTTTAACATAATGGACATTAAAAATAGAAATACCTCCTAGTTTTATCTTTCCAATTCCAGTAATTTTTCCTCTGCTGTCATCTCCAATGGAGACCAGATTTTTATTGGATGTCATGTGTTTGGAGCATCCACTATCTATTACCCATTTAGTTTCTATCTTGTTCTTCAAGCATACCTACGATAGAAATTCAGTCATACATTGGTCCCCATAATCTCATGGGTCTGTCACGGTTAGAATCAAATGTCCCTATTGGGACCCAAGTGGTTTTGTAGCCTTTAGTTCTCTGATTTTGTCTTTGGGATGACCTTAAGTTCCTTTGAGTCCTTTGAGGTTCATATGATCCATATGATCTTTGAGGTTCATATGACCCATATGATCTTTGAGGTGCATAAGACCTTTGAGATCTATAGGGTCTTTGGGATTGGTATTTCCTATGAGGTCTATAAGACTCTTGGGGGTAAGATCTATAGATTTGGAGTTGCCTTTGTGTCCTTTCAATAGAATATCCCCTTTGAGGCTGGGATCTTCTATATCTAGGCATAAGTCTTGAGTCCTTTTGAGGTCTATATAGCCTTCTTTGAGGAGTGTAGTAATTGGCATGGTTAACCTTGGTTCTTTGTCTCTCATTTTGAGAGTTGGTGGTCTTCCTTTTCTTAGCATTACACTAGTTTATGGAATGTCCAGTTTTCTTACAAAAGCCACATTTAACATAAGAGATGGATGGTTGGTTACCTTGGTCACCCCTTCTTAGATTCTGACTTTGCTTTTCTTTTCTTTTCTTTTAGATCGTTTTTTTCCATCATAACCTAGTCCTTCTTTTTCATTAGGACCTTAGCATTGGGATCCAAGAAGGTTGTCAAGATTTCTTTGCCTTTTGGTAAAGGTGCAAAGGGTGGTGTTTAACTTTGAGTTTTCTTCCTCAACTTCACTCACCTTAGAAGTTAATGCATCCACTCTCTTATTTAGGGTGATTACTTCCTTTTCTAATTTTCTTTCGACTTCCTCTAATTTTAGACTATCTTCATACAAAGCCTTGAAGGCTTCTTGAAGTTCTTCATTCGAGGGTGAGGGTAGTGGCCGGAAGATGAGAATTTTCTCTCTTCCCCTTGTGGGGGAAGAGGACTAGCATTCCTTCTATTTTCTCCCCTCTCTTTCTCTTTCATGAGAGAGGGGTGTGTCGTGTCTGCTTACCTGCAGGCCCCGCACCGCGGTATCGCCACTCAGAGATACGTTGAGGCCTATTTCGTAAGAGTGTAAAGTTCGTTATTCGAGATGGGGATTTGATGATGGTCCAATATGGGGATCGGGATCATGCAAAAGGGTTTGGAGTCACCACCTAGGATTATGGGCCAAGGACCCGGGGGTGGGCCCAATTCTTGAGAAAAGGGCCCAAAAGTTGGTCTGGTCCATAGATTTAAGGTAAATGTTAGGTTACATAATTGGGTAGCTGTTAGGCACCCAATTTACCCGGTTTAATCGGTCTTCCTACTAGATGCTTAAGAACGAACATTTTTCACGATTATTCCTATTCTGCATGCATGGCTAAGTTATCACACATATATACATTGACTGAATTTAAATAATTATGTACACTAAAATAAGGTCTATATAAAATCTACATTGTGCTAATTCTGTTGAGAAATTATACCTAAGCTTGACCCCTGTTTCGGGTCAAGAGGGGTGGACCCCTGGTTGATGCTAGTACGAACTTCCTTGTGGATTCTCCCAGGTTAGGGGAAGATGGTCTTGACCTCCAACTTCCTTTCTTAAGAGATGCTGACTGTGATACTATTCGGATAAGGTTCCAACTAGGAACAGTTACTTTTGGATTTTGTCTGAGGTGGCACTCCGACAAAGCTTCCGCTGGGGATAGGCTATGTGAGGGCTAGGCTGAGATGGCAGTCAGACAGAGCTTCCACTAGGGATAGGCTGTGGGAGGGCTAGGCTAAGGTAGCACTCGAACAGAGCTTTCGCTAGGAATGGGTTGAAACCTAAATGGTTGAAGGATTTTGAAGGCTCAAAGAACACTTCGAAGATTCAAAGAAATCTTATGAAGATCTATCCGTAGACAGGAAGAACCTCAAAAGGGGGATGGGAGACTAAGGGGAAACTTTTCCTACACCAAAATTTCACTCAAAAATTCAAAGGACTGAAGATTCCCGAAGGCCGAAAGAACACTTCGGATCTTATGAAGATCTCTCTAAAGACTTGAAAAACCTTAAAGGGGGAGGAGAGGAGAGAGGGTAGAGCTTCTCTACTATGGGTTGCTCATTAAGAGACTTGGATTGTTGTTGTGTGAAAAACCAAAGGGAGGGGGTATTTATAGAATTTTTGGACCAATAGAGAGGAGAGAGAAAATTTCCTAACCAATGGTAGTAAAAAGTAATTTTTCTGAACCAATGGGATGAAAGTAAGAAATTTTGGACCAATGTGGTGGAGGGTAATTTTCCATAGCTAATGGGGTGAAAGGTAAATTTTTTAGACTAATCATGGGAAAAGATTTCTTTTTGGACAAAATGGGAGGTCATGGTGTAGGGTATGCTAGTGAGGCAATGTAGGGTACAAAAGTGGGTGAAGAGGGAATTCCTTCTCTAATCTGATCACTAGAAGAGGGATTCTGATCTTCGAAGGGAGCAGTGAAGATTTTGACAGGCATACGGGAGCTTTGGCAGAGGTGTTGGAGGTCCAGCAAGGGTGTTGGAACTCCAGTATGGGTGTTGGTGCTCTACCAAGGGCACTAGAGCTCTAGTAGTGGTGTTGGGGCTCCAACAAAGGTGCGGGGGCTCCGTTTTGGGTGCGAGAGCTCTGATATGGCTGTGGAAACTCAGACATGGGTGTTGGAACTTGGTCGAACATGCACGGGGCTTGGTCGGGTATGTGCAGGGCTTGGTCGGGTACCCGTAGGGCTTGGCCGTGTGCACCGGGGCTTGGTTGGGCACACATAGGGCTTGCATGGGTGGGGTTTGGTAAGACATGGGGGCTCGCATGGGTGGGGTCTAGGCACTCAAGGCAAGGCATGGGTGCTCGTATGGATGAGGTTTGGACACCCAAAATGTGATTTTTGGGAATGATTGCGGGAGATCCGATAGTCTGATTTTAACCTACCATATATCGTTGGAATCATAATTCTGAGTACTATGTGTCTATGTGGTCACTTTGACTAGATTCTTTCGTATATAAAATGTTATAATTGGACCCTTCATTTCTCTTGCATGGGTTTTTTAGGAATTTTGGGTGAGTATGGAATGCTCCTAGGAATAGTTACATCAGTCAGTTATTATCTCTGTCGATCAAAAGTGAAAGATTGTGTCCAAGATCCATATGTCATCATAGTTAAGGGAGGGTTATAAAATTGGGTGTCTACAAAATGCCCCACTTTGGCCGAGGCCTGTGCCAACAGCCTAAGGGCAAAAAACAGAACAACCACTTTTTGTCACCTGGTGTATGTACTTCCATCATCTTGTACATCAATGACAGAGTTGAAAATGCAACAGGTAGTATCTCTTACATACTTTGAAGTTTAGGACTTACCTAGGCTGCTGATTGTAGGAAAGAAATTCACTACTCTTCCAATCCTGCAAAAGGTGTTAGTACTTAAAAATGCTCTTCCTAGGTTGGACTTCCTTCCGCCAGTCCTAGGGATCGGTCCATCATTTGCAGAGATTTAAACCCTCCCTGTAGAAGATGTTAGTACTTGAAAATGTTCTTCCTAGGCTGGAATTCCTTCTGCCAGTCCTAGGGACTGATCCATCATTCACAGATATTTGAGCCCTCCCTGCAGAAGATGTTAGTGCTTGAAAATGTTCTTCTTAGGCTGGACTTCTTTCTGCCAGTCTTAGGGATTTGATCCATCATTTGCAGAGATTTCATCCCTCCTTACAGATGATGTTAGTGCTTGAAAATGTTCTTCCTAGGCTAGACTTCCTTCCGCCAGTCCTAGGGATTTGGTCTATTGGATCAGGTCACTCGGAGCCGAATCAAAGAGATTGGGCCTCCTGGGGCTGATTCAATGGCATTGGGCCCCCTGGGGCCCGGTCAATGAAATTAAGCCTCCTGGGGCTGGGTCAATGATATTGGGCCACCTGGGGCTTAGTCAATGAAATTGGGCCACCAGGGGCTGGGTCAATGAAATTGGGCCACCTAGGGCCAGGTCAATAAAATTGGGCCACCTGGGGCCGAGTCAATGAGATTGGGCCACTTGGGGCTGGGTCAATGAAATTGGGCCACCTAGGGCCGGCTCAATAAAATTGGGCCACCTGGGGTCGGGTCAATGAGATGGGGCCGCCTGGGGCCAAGTCAATGAGAATAGGCCACTAGGGTCGGGTCAATAAAATTGGGTCGCCTGGGGCTGGGTCAATGTGATTGGGCCACCTGGGGTCGGGCCAGTGAAATTGAGGTCGGGTCAATGAAATTGGGTTGCCTGGGGCCAAGTTAATGAAATTGGGCCGCCTGGGGCCAGTTCAATGAGATTGGGCCACCTAGGGCCTAGTTAATGAAATTGGGCCACCTGGGGCCGGTCAATGAGATTGGGCCACCTTGGGCCAGGTCAATGAGATTGGGCCACCTGGGGCCGGGTCAATGAAATTGGGCCACCGGGGGCGGGGTCAATGAAATTGAGCCACCTTGAGTTTAAGCCCTTGAACCATGAAATTTAGTTCTTGATTTAGAATCTTGAATTTTGGACTTGGAATTTGAATTTTGACTTCTTGATTTGGTCTTTTAATTTGGAATCTTGATTTTTGCTTTTTGATTTGAATTTTTTATTTTAGCTCTTGATTTGAACTTTGCTTTTGAAATCTTGATTTTTGCTCTTTGTGTGGTAATTTCCATCTATCTCATAAATTTTGACTTTGATTTTACCTTCCACTTTCATCTACCAATTTTACTTTCATATGTTTTCATCTACTAAGTAGATTTTATTTTCCATGTGATCCCAATTTTACCTACCATGAGAATTTATTTTGAATTTCATTTTTTGGTGGTAAGAACTCTTAAATTGCACCTTGGAATTAGAATCAAAAATGATTTTTTTTGGTGGAGGATGATTTTTTTATAAAATGGTCCCCTACTGTTCACTCACTATTCTGGGTTTCTTAAGTTGGGAACGATTTGTGAGCGAGTGAGCTCGGGTTTTTGAGTTTCTTCGAAGATTCAAAGTTCTTCGCATTTTCTTTGGTTTTCATAAATTCCTTTGAGTTTTCCTTTGAATTTCTTATCTTCTTCTTGAAGTTCTTCATAGTTCTTGAGGAGGGGCCATTTGGAGAATTTGAAGTCTTTCCAAGCCTTTTTGCAAATTGTGATACTTTCTGGGGTTCTTTACAATTTGTGCAACTTTATGGTGTTCTTTGTAATTTATGAAACTACTTGGGGTTCTTTGCAAATTATGAAACATGGCTGATAAGAGAAAGAGGAGGACTCCAGGAGAGATCTGACTGGTTATTGGAGAGAGATGCAATACATCCTCCCAAGGGGATGACAGCCCATAGACTGGTACATCGGGCAGACACTTTCCAGGACCCGAGATCACATCTGCAATGCGGTATGGGCTAGATGGGTGAGTTTTTTCATTTTTTCTTATCTTGTCTTTTTTTTATTGCATTTAATATTTTTTATTCATTTTTCTACATTTATTAGGAGCATGGTGATGGAACACCCCCCACATTAGCTAGATATGGCCACCCCAACGCAGTTTGGGATTGGTATGACATGCTCCCTCATAGGGCATAGAGGCAAGTGGTGTTTACCTACCTATGTCAGCTGGCCTTGTTGGAGACCAGGAAATTTAGTTCAGCATTGGCGGAAGCCTTGGCGAGAGCCTTGGTGGAGCGGTGGTGGCCGAGTACCCATTCTTTCCACCTTCCAACTGGCGAGATTACCATCATGCCCCTGTGCTTCTATGCCCTGACTAGCATACCTTTTGGGGGAAGGCCCTTGTCTCTTCCTATGACTTTCACAACATGGAAGTTCACAGAGTTAGCAGGTATTGGAATTCTTGATGATGTGACACACATCCGCTTGGGCGTGATCCGTGCCCGTTGGATGAAGAGAGATTTGAGGGTGAACCCGGGTAACCTTGCACAAGTGACTCGCTCCTTCCTTCTGTTTGTTGTAGCACGGTGCCTTTTTAGTGATCTCCAGGGTGGAGTGGACATCCTCATGGCTTTCCTCTTTTAGAACATTCAGGTGGTTGATTCTTGGGATTGGGGCGAGGCCACCTACGCATACCTTCTGCAGACCCTTGACCTGCTGGCATATGGAGATCAAGGCCTCAAGGGGGTGGGCTACATTCTCTAGGTAACTTTGCATTTCTTTTTTGTTATTTTTCTCTCTTTTCTTTTTTATTGCAAACCTTATTTTGGTATTCCAATTAAGCCTTGGTGTTACGAATACCTGGAGATCTTTGCCCCCATGTTGGAGGATCCTCTGAGTTTGCCATTCCCCATGGCTAATAAATGGGGAGACAATTGGGTATCGAGGAACCGATGCTATCCCCCTGGGACCACTCCCCGCTCTCTACCAGATTGTTTGACTAAGGTAAGCCATATTTATTGTCAAGTTTTTCTTTTGCCTTGTGCTGGACTCACCTCTTCTTAACCTTGCAAGTTAATTAGAGACCATTCCGTAATATCCAATTTTACAACCCTGATGAATTTGCTCGAGCCAAGAGATTGATAGATGGTCGAGTGCTATTTCGAGGTATCTGAGGCCATGCTTGTCACTCCTCAGTGGTTTGATCCTACTGTGCGTTCTCCTCCCAGTTATCCTCCATTGACTATGTTTTACCCAGAGTGTCTCTTTGAGAGTGAGATGGAGATATGGGCTGAGGGAGTGTGGGATGACTCTCTCCTGGATCAAAGTTGAGATTATGAGGCCTTTCTCGAGGAGGAGACGATCTGTGCTCCCTTTGGTCCTAGGGGACCATGGGTATGTTTCCTTTCTTGGACATTTTTTCATATTTCAAATTCTTCCATTTTCTGATTGATGTTCTTTTAGTGGAGTGCACGACATATGGCTCCCCATCCTACTTGGGCATGAGCAGGTGCTTCCTCCTCAACTCAGGTCGAGGCTTCCATTGTTGTGAGGGGACCTCTTCAGATGGCCATCAGTCCTTTTAGTGGTTTCCTGGGTTGGTCTTATCCCAGTGCAACACATCCAGTCATTCCTCAGCTCTTGGAGCATAGAGTGGATAGAGACGCCTCTCTTGGACTTTCGATCCCATATGACTATGTGAATATCAAAACACTTCTTGTTTTATTGATCCTTGATTCCTTTTGACTTACATGCTTATTTTCAGGTATCTCCGAAGCTCTATACTGAACTTAGGAGGATGCATCAAGGTCTGTCCGAGGTCAAGGTTGAGAGGGTACTCTCTCGTCCTTAATCTCTTCCTCTTTTATTGCTTCTTTTCTTGATCATTCCATGTGTTCTACCAGGAGAGGGAGATCTAGGCCTTGAGGAGATAGGGTAGCTCCTATCGACGGGAGAATATCCATTTATAGAGGTAGGTTGAGCACTAGGCACAGAGCCTGACGAGCTCAGGAGTGGGACCCTCTAGTTCTACAGCCTTTCATGAGGATGATACCAAGCAGAGTTCATATGATGACTTTTGACCCATAGGGATTTGTTATTGTATTTCCTATAAACACAAGCATATGTATATTTTTTTCTTTTCTCTTTTCCCTCCCCTTTGTTTGTTCATCATTTTATTTTGGCATTTTTATCTTTGGCACAAAGAAAATCTCTCTCTTTTTTTTTTTTTTTTTTTATGGTTTGAAATGTTTAGGCACAATCAATTCCACAACTCAAGTTATACTTAGAATAATTTGGATAACACGAAAATTCAAATATTTCCTCATTCTATTCCAAGTGAATTACATGGAAAGGGGAACAACTTTCCTATCATAGGCAAGATAGGTAAGTAACAAGGTGGGGAGACAACTCTTGGGGTGGGTGAAAGGTCACTAACTCCTCTGGGTCCATTATCCTAAGCCCATATTATCGGCTAATGTACATAGGCAAATAAAAGGATGTGTGCGTCAATCCCATCAACCTAACGTAATTGTAATCAGGGGTCTTCTTCATAAAATCTTCTTGTTGCTTTCCTGGGCACTTCCATGCAATGTCATCTATAGTTCTTCCTTATAGGTATTCTTTCCAATCACCAATGAGTTTAAATTCTGGGGCTTCCCTCCTTCCTTGGTAACCAAGAGCCCTGAGCTGACCTCCATCTAACAGTTTGTTTAGCTTCAGCTTGTCCAGTAGCCAGAGTTGGAAAATGGCAGGACTTCTATGATAATGACCAAGCCTAAACCTATGTCTATGGCTCACATCATCAAGTCCTTTGAATATCTCTACAAGGACTGTGGGAATGATATCTCTTCCTTTCTTCGATTGCTTTATCCGACTGAACATTGACTTAGTCATGGATTCTAGCAGTCCTGGTACCATTATGCTCATGTCCAAGGTCCATTTTCTTAATGTCTCATCCAATGAACCCATGACTTATCCTGCAATTATCACAAGCAAAGAGAAGATGTGATGATTTATCAAAGCATTACTCATTAAATACTAACACAACTAAACCTTTACCACTGTTGCATCAAGTTCTCTTTATTTTTTTTTTACTTGATCAAGGATGGGGAAAAAGCTGGCCTTGATAAACTGGTGCAGGGTGGCCATTTTTTAAGGGGGATAGAATCCTGGATAAGAATTTGATGGACCAATGGATGAATGATAGATACCTAATGGCCTTGCATGCCAAATGGCGATTCTTAGGGGACACAAACTATGATGATCTTTTAAGATACCCTGATTATTAATTTAGGAACCAATTTATTGCCTTGAGATGATTGAGACCGCACTTGCACATGTCAAGTTGCCTACGTATCCCTTAAGAGGAATCAGGTCTGACGTAGTTCAGGCTATTCACCTTATTAGACACAATATTTCTTAAGTTGATCCATGTTGACCAGTCTGGGTATTTCTTCGCCGTTGTGGTCTATGAGTTTCACAGCTTTCCTTGGTAGAATCTCTTTGACAGTAAATGGGCCACTCTAGTTGAGCCTGAATTTCCCTCTTGGGTCATGAATTGGGACTCTTTGCTCTTGAAAAACAAGTTCACCCTCCTCTATGTGACGAGGCTTCACATTCTTGTTGAAGGTGCTTGCCATTTTTAGTTGATATTTCTTTAGGTTATCCATAGCTTTTATATGCCTTTTATCGAGAAAATTGAGCTCATCATGCCTAGCCTTCACCCATTCTCCTTCAGATAACTGACTATTGAGTAGCATCCTTAGGGATGAAACTAGGATTTCCACAGGTAGCACCGCCTCAACCCCATATAACAAAGAGAAAGGAGTTGCCCCTGTCGAGGATCGTACAGAGCTCCGATATGCCCACAAAGCAAGTGGTAACTTGTCTGCCCAATCCTTATGTGTTGTCAGCCATTTTTTGTAAGATCACCTTGATGTTCTTGTTAGTTGCTTCTACTGCCCCATTGGTTTATGGCCCATAAGTGGTAGAGTGATGCCTTCTGATACCAAACTTTATGCAAATCTTATCAGTCTTGCCCCAGAAATGGGGTCCCTGATCTGATATCAACTCTTGAGGCACTCCATATCGGGCAATAATATTTTGTGAGTACTGTATAAGATTGAGCTTCTACCCACTTGGTGAAATAATCAATGGCTACCAAAATGAATTCATGACCATTGGATGCTTTGGGGTTGATTTTTCCAGTGATGTCAATGCCCCAAGTGGAGAAAGGCCAAGGAGAACTGAGCGAATGCAACTCCGTTGGTGGGATATGTATGATATTGGAAAATATCTGACATTTGTGGCATTTCTTGATAAATTCCATACAATTTGCTTCCATTGCGTTCAAATAGTATCCCAGCCTAAGGATCTTCTTAAATAGCAACTTGGCATTCATATGGGGTCCACAGAGGCCTTGATGGATTTCCTCTATGATGGTTGTAGCTTGTTCTTCATCCACACACAACAACTGTATTCCATCATAGGATCTCTTGTATAACAAATCATCCTGAAGGATAAATTGGGTGGCATATCTCCTTAGAAACTTCTTTTTCCTATCAGTTGCTCCACTCTGGTACTTCATTTCTCTGATGATATCCACTATGTGAGCAATCCAAGACCGACCATCCACGGTGAGAGTGTTCATCGTATTCTGATAAATGGGGCTATTTCTTTGTTCCACCAAGAATGGTTGGACTCAATCCATAAGGTTGCATTCTACCATGGATGCCAAGGTTGCGAGGCCGTTAGCAAACTTCTTGTAATCTCTTTGGAAGTATTCGAATGAAATCTTCTCAAAGTCTTCAATCACCACTTCCAGATGCTCTTGGTATGGCCTCAGCTTTTCATCTCTGGTCTTCCAATTTCCTTGCATCTGACAGATGAAAATGGATGAATCTCCACATACCTTGATCCTTTTCACTCCAATAGTCAAGGCCATTTCCAGTCCCAACGCACAAGCTTCATATTCAGTAATGTTGTTAGTGTAGGGGAAGTCGAGGTGGAATAATGAAGGCAAATAAAGATCATCAGGAGTAACAAGCAATATTCCCACACCACACCCCTTTTGATTAGCTACTCCATCAAAGAACAACTGTCACTCATTAGCCATGTCTTCTTCTTCTATTGCTGTGATTTCTTCATCAGGAAAGGCATCATCCAAGGCTTTTCCATATTTCATGCGGTGGACAGCCAAATGATTAGCTATAGCTTGCCCCTTGATAGACTTCTGAGTAACATAGGTGACGTTAAACTTTGACAGCAAAAGTAGCCAACATGCCATTCTTCATGTTAATGTTGGCTTCTCAAAGAGGTACTTGATTGGATCCACTCTTGAGATCAAACATACTGGATAAGCTACCATGTAGCATCGTAGCCTTTTCGTTGCCAAATTAGTGCGGCATAAATTTTTTCCAAAGATGTGTACCGCGTCTCATATGCCAAGAACTTCTTGCTAAGGTAATATATGGCATGGTCTGCCCCCTTTTCTGTCTCTTTTTGTGCTAGCAATGAGCCCATGGAATGTTCTCCCACTGATAAGTATAACAGAAGTGGTTCTCCTTCCACTAGTGGTGTTAATACTGGTGGGTTCATAAGGTATCCTTTGATCTTATCAAAAGCTTGTTGGCATTGATCATTCCATTCCGTGGGCTGGTCCTTCTTCAGTAACTTGAAGATTGTTTCACAGGTTGTAATCAATTGAGCTATGAATCTGCTCATATACTGGATGTGACCCAGAAATCCTCGTATCTGCTTCTCAGTTTGAGGCATGGCCATTTCTTGAATTGCCTTGATCTTGATAGGGTCAACTTCGATGACTCTTTCACTCACCAAGAACCAAAAAAAAATTCCTATTGTTCCCCTGAATACACACTTCTGAGGATTCAACTTTAGCTGATACTTCTTGATCCTTTCAAAGAATCGCCTTAGCACGGGAATATGCCCTTGTCTATCTTTTGACTTTACTATCATGTCATCCACATAGACTTCCACATCCTTGTTCATCATATTATGTTATATGGCTATAGCTGCTCTCTGATAAGTTGTCTCAGCATTCTTTAGCCCAAAAGGCATCACTTTGTAATAATAGGTTCCCCATGGAGTGGTGAAGGCTGTCTTCTCTCGATCCTCTGGGTGCATGCCCTTCCGTATTGTCCACCAATACATCAATGTGAGTTAATGGGAAGTCATCTTTAGGGCTTACCTTGTTAATATCTCAGAATTCAATGCACATTTGTACCTTGCCATCCTTCTTTGGCACTGGTACTATATTGGCCAACCATTGGGGGTACTTCACTACTTGTAGAAACCCCGCATTCCATTACTTCACAACTTCTTCTTTGATCTTCTCACTCCATTCTATACACATTCTTCTGAGCTTCTGTTTGACAAGCTTAGCCCCAGGGTAGGTTGGCAAGCGGTGTTGCATAATATCGGGGTCTATATTAGGCATATCCTCATAAGTCCAAGCAAAGAGTTCAACAAACTCCTTCAGAAGACTAATCATCTGTTCTGCTTCTTCGTCATCTAGGGTGGTACTAATTTTTTTCTCTCGAAGGCATTGGTCAATTCCTAGATTAATAACTCAGGTATCCTCATGGATGGGTTGGGATTTCTTTGGTTTGCATTGTTTTTTATTAACTCTTGATATTTATTAAGATCATCATCAGAAAAAGGAGGCAAGTCATACTCAGAATCAGAAATTTTATTCATGAAAAGAGGAGTAACAGACTCGACATACACAGACTCTGGACTCTCCCCAAGAGGGGAGGCAGACACGAAATCATAAATAAGAGACTCAACAACTGACTTGACTACAGAATCTATAACTGACTTGATGCTTTCATCAGTGGTATCCAGTTTGATTGACTCAACAGCATGAGTAAACATGAAATTCTCTCCAACGCTACTCCAATTCAGGAGTGGTTTGATAGCTTAATGGATGAGGATATGTGGCAAAGGGCCTTCTTCTCCTTCTGAGAAAGTTGCTGCTATTTCTTTGATGGTGCTGATATTAGATACGTGTTTCTTTACAAAGATGAGCTGATCCAACACCCTAAAGCTGAACTTTTTGAGGGGTGAGGATTGGTGAAGGATGCTTAATCTTCTTTCTATAAAGTCCAACTTTTCAAGCCTACTAATTGAGGCCATCCTAGTGCCTTGGTCACATATTTGACCACCATCATGGGTCTTCCCATTGTAGTTGATTTGGGCACAGTGCATGCAGACCATCATTCTTTGTGCTCTTCTTTGCTTTACATATATGCTCCTTCCTCTGAACGGACAAGGCTTGAGCTCATATAGCTCTTGGGCTCTAGGTTCTTGTAGGAGGGAACAAATGTAGCTTTTCAAATCAATGAGAAATTGTAAACTCTAGGTTAGCTTTATCTTCTTTTCCCATTCTCTTTTCAGGAGGACTCGAGGACTTGGTGTCTCTTTTGACCGAATCAAAGTTGTAGGGTTATTAGAGGAAGACCCATCCTCAATCAGTGCAATTTTTGCTATCCCAATGATGCAAGTGTCTTGATCACTTTCTTTGACTAGCATTTGTTGTTGCTCTACTTCATGAGTTACCTAGTCAAACTCATCTTGAAAGAATACTTCAAATTCAGGTTGCATCTTTGCGGCGGTTTCATCAAACCATGGTTCAACATTTTTACAGAAGTGGAAATCCTCTCCTTCCCTTACAAAGTATCCGTTGAGAGTGGGGTAGTAAGAGGTGGATATTTTCCTAGTCATCCTTAGTGCCTTCTGTCCTTTGGTGGTCTGAGGAGCGTACGTGAGACCACTCTTTCCTTTATTCACTGCCAAACTAGGTTGCTTTGAAACTCCTTGATGATATTTCCTTAGCCCCATGCCAGGAAAATATTGCATATTCTTCATCATCTGATTCACTGGCGGACTCCATATGGCCTCATAGTTAGCAAGAATTTTCTCATTTGGAATTTCTTTGGCAATTACTGCGCAAGTTGCATCTAACTCAAAACCACTTAGTTGAACTTCGTGGTCTTGTTCCCCATTTTCAATATTGGCTGAAGTGTTAACCACTTCGGGGTCTCCGGCTATTGTAATCACCTTTCCTTCATAAATGAACTTCATTTTCTAATGGAGACTAGAGGACACTGCCTTTGCCTAATGCAACCAAGGCCTACCCAAGAGCATGTTAAAAGATGCTGGTATATCAATGACATGGAAATCAATATCAAACTTTACTTGGCCCATCTTTATGGCAAGGGTGATGATGCCAAGGATTTTCCTCTCGGTATTGTCATATGCTCGTATGGTTTGAGTAGTCGGCCTCATTTCTTCTAGGTTGATGTTGATACTCTTTTCCGATCTCAAGGGTAGAACATTCAAAATGGAACCATTTTCAATAAGGACCCGGGGAACCACTTTGTCAAGACATTCTACCATGATGTGTAGAGCTGTTGTGCTGAGCTCCTTTGGGGAGCTCTGACTCTGAAAATAATAACGATTGTACCGCATATGTTGCCCCTACTATGTGTTAGAGATGCACCGGATCTCTCGATTGATACTTGCACATTGGTGAGAGACTTCAAGACTGCTTCACGGTGTGTGGGGGAAGCCATCAATAATCCCCAAATCGAGATATTAGCTTGGAACTTCTTGAGCTGAGCCAAAACTGGATTCTCTGGTTCTTTCTTCAAGCCACTGGTTCCTGCCTCATTAGCCCTTGACTATTCTATTGCTAAGGCCTTGTCCTTATAATCTTTTCCACTCTGAGTCTCCATCACACTAACGGGGTTCTTTATAATGATCTCTGTGGGATAGCAATCTTCATCATCACTGTTGGTTATGGTAATTGTTCCTACCATTGGATCATCTTCTTCCTTTGACTCTTCTTCTTAGCTTGGGGAGGGAGGTTGAGGTCCTCCACAAATATCCATAGCCCTAGCTTGTACCTTCTTGACTACATTGGAAATTCGTGCAATTGTCATGTCTAACATTTCTAAAAGTGTTGCATGTCCCCCTATTTTTTCAAGGACCTTCAACTGTTTGGTATAACATTGTTCACTGGTGGCTACTTCTCCTAACATTTGATCAATTTCATTAGCTTCGGGCTTGATGTCAACCAAACGATTATAGACATAAGTCATGTGTTCTGCTATGGGATTTCCTTCACCCTCAAACGTGATCTTATACCCTTCATTATCTTTTGAATCTAATGTCGGATCTCCCCTTCCATGTGAATTGTGAGTGCCGACTTAATAGCATATGTGGGATCAATCATTGAGTCATCTTCACTAATTCCATACACAGAATATCTTCTTGGATCCCTGGGTGAGTAGTACCCTGATTCATCATCATCATCATCATCATTGTGCCAAGGCCCCTAGTAGTTATCCCAATCTGGGTACTCATCATCACCTTGAGAATCAAAGTCATCTCCATCCTTCTCATCTTCGCTCTCATCTTTGTCATCATCCTCTATGTCACTCCCTATGTGGATTAGGGAGGCATGCTCTTACTAACAATGCTATTACCCTAAGGAGGTCATCTGTGACTTCTTCAATATTCACCGGGTTATCCTCTTGAGGCACGGTGGGATGAATTAGAGAAGTGGGATCACCTTCCTAAACTTCTCCTAAAGCATTCACTGATCTCATTGATGAGGTCATCTTTGGAGAGTCTGGTAATGCAAGCATATCCTTCCAATTATATCCATCCATCCATCCTTCCTTTGGGTTGTATACCGAACCTTTAGAATGGGATTGGTATGAGGGTGATGAGGGATTTGAGCCAGGGTGGTATGAAGGTGATGTGATGTGAGAGGTAGGATATGAAGATTGGAGATGATAAGATGAGGAAATTCCTTCCCCTTGATAATGTGGTGAAGGTTGATGATATGGTGGAGTTTGGTAACAAGCTAAAGGTTAGAGGTATGGTGGAGGTTGGTGGTATGGTAGAGGTTGGTAATATGGTACGGTGGATTCTTCTACTGATGAGGAAGGATGAAGGTGGGACTCCAATCTTCTGATTCTCCTTCTAATGACTCTTTCCTTTTGGGAGTCCTCATGACTCTGGCCCTTTGGCTCATAATTTTCTTGCAGGCATTCATGGGATTCCTCCGAGCTCTGGATATAATGAGTTGAGTGGGATCACTCTCTGTGGCTTCTTCATTTAGATTGTTCACATGATCAGGGAGTGGATTGGTGTTGACATTGGGAGGTTGCTTAATTTTGACTTCAATGGTACCATTGTCTACCAAATCCTGTATTGCATATAGAAGGCCTATACACCTTTTAGTGATGTGCCCCTTGTGAGTGTGGTAGGTATAGTACTCATGGTCTTTGTACCAAGTTGGGGGAGGGTTGTTGATTACTCTTGGAGCCACTATCCCAAGCAATCCTTGTTTCTTTAGCTTCTTATACACTGCTATCATGGGCATTCCCAAATCAGAAAACTGTCTTCTTGGGCTAGGAGCCTTCTGGGAGGGTGCATTTGCTTGTATCACAAATGGTGACAAAGAAGTAACGGGTGAGACTGACTATTGGACTGCACCCACCATATTTGTTTCGAGACCCTTTCCCTGTCTAACTCTAGTGTTCTTGCCTACATCTTAGGAGGATCATTGATATTGGGCCTCTCTTAGAATTCTGTTTTCCACACGTGTGCCGGTGGGTATTGAGGCATCAAAAGTTTACAGATGTTGATAGTAAAGGACATCATAATAAGGCTTTGACAAGTTCTCATTCAACATTTTCACCTGCTCTGCTTCTAAAGGCCAATCTGCCATCTTGGCGGCCTTATCCTTAAACCTCATCAAGAAGGCAATGAATCCTTCTCTAGGTTGTTGCCTTAACGTCTCAAGCTCTAGTTGTTTCACATCCACTTAAGTGTTGTATGAATATTTCTTAGTGAAGGCTTTTACCACTGTCACCCAATTTTGAGTTTGGGAAGACTCCAACTGGGTGAGCCACCTTAATGCTGGTCCTGATAGGGTTAACATGAAAGCTTGCCCCAGTTGGTTGTCTACAAGTTACCATGACTAGCGATGCTAAGGAAGACTTTGAGATGAGCCTTAGAGTCCCCTGATCTGTCAAACCTATCAGTCTGCCATTTGAATTTCTCGGGAATCCTTGCCCCAGAAAAGAAACTCATTTCATCTGAATCCACTATTTGACTTTCTGAGCATTTTCCTGCTCGATTCATGTTCTCCAACTTCTCTAATTGCTTTCTGAGTTTCCTTTCCTTCTCCTTCTCTGGAGGCTCCATTTGGACATGTGCGGCAAACTCCTCTTCCTCATCTTTGATCACTACCCTGGGAGGAGGGACCCTACAATAGACCCCTCGTTGACCATTTGGACGGGTAGGTGAAATTCCTCTCTGACCGGTTGGCCTGACTTGCTCTGGTTCTCCTGAGTCAACTCGAGAAGAATTCCCATGATGACCCATAGGTCCGTTATGATCCAACTCTCCTGTAGCTTGTGCTGGTTCAACCCTGGGAGGGTTCTAGATTGTATGCAGTATCTGATCTATTCCTCTCTTGACCTCGGCCATTTCTATCTATGAGGTCTCTACAGGGTGGACCCATGCTTCCCTGGGTGATTTAGGATCATGTGGATCTATGTGAACTGGGTTGTAATCACTTCGTGGTAGACAATCTCGAAGAGACGATGGAGGTGACACTGGACTTAGACTACCCTGACGTGTCCAAATGGACCGCGGAGAATACTTGAGGTGTGGAATTGTGCCTGAATCAAAAATGGTTTATTTTAGGATTCTTGTATTCCCAGCCCCTTGTTCACACATTCATTAGATTAACGACTAACAATCCATCCAAAGTTAGTCCGCTTGATGATAGGGAGTGGGCAAGGGCCGATGCCCCTTGTCCACTCAATGTCATAAGTGGGGACACACACAAATGGCTTGACCTAAACATCCCTATTAATACATTCTTTGCCAATAAAGTCATGCTTTCCTTAATCTTATCCCACTAGGTGACCTTCCTCCTAGTTTCCTCGGGTCTTTTAGATAATTCGGCATTTTATGGGACTTTGACAGAAATCAGCCCGGATCGCGTATGCCAAATCATCTATACTTCATTTCTAAGGAGAAAGGACACCTTTATCCGAAACCCACTTAGGAGAGCATTTCTTTACGACTAGAATATATCATAGGAAAATTCTTTTTCAAGACCGTAAACAAATTCTACAGATTAACTTGTGGCATTCCTAGCATTCTCCATCTATTTCCTATATGATGCGAGCATGCAGTGGATGCAATAGGACCGACAAGGCTTCCTTGACAGGATCTATATACGTAAGGTATGTGATCCTTTTGACATACCCATGGGTAGGAGATCAAAGGGGTGACTTCCTTGCCCATTACTATTGACTACACATAAGGTAAGCAACTGACCATGGGGTGGTGGAACCGTGAGTGATTGTGTGCAAAAGTGTAATCCAGAAATATCATTATCCGATCTTAGAATGTCATAAAGTGCACGGACCTCCCTGAGGGTGTTGGCACAATTATGAACATCCTCGCCATTTAACAATACCCCACACCCTTGTACAGGAAGTGGCTATAATTTTCTCTCAGAGTACTCTCCATGACATGCACTGACCTCCCCGAGGGTGCGGGCATGATAGGGAGTTCCTCGCCAAATGATTTCACTTTGAGAATGATGCATGATGTAGTTAGTAAGTACAAATACAAACATGGGGTTAGCCAAACATGTTTTCAAACAAATGTGGTGGTGAAAAATGTTCTTGCATTTAATTATAGCATCTAGTGTCAAAAGCTTGACATTTATCCCCAGTGGAGTCACCACTGTGAGGGTAGTGGCTAGAAGATGAGAATGTTCTCTCTTCCCCTTGTGGGGGAAGAGGACTAACATTCCTTCCATCCTCTCTCCTCTCTCTCTCTCTTTCATGAGGGAGGGGTGTGTCGTGTGTGCTTACCCACATGCCCCACACCACCGTATCACTACTCGGAGATACGAGGAGGCCTATTTCGTAAGAGTGTAAAGTTCATCATTCGAGACAGGGATTGGATGATGCTCTAATATGGGGATCGAGATCCTACAAAAGAGTTTGGAGTCGTCACCCAGGATTATGGGCCTAGGACCTGGGGGTGGGCCCAATTCCTGAGAAAAGGGCCTAAAAGTTGGTCTGGTCCAGAGATTTAGTGTAAGTGTCAGGTTAAAGAATTGGGAAGGTGTTAGGCACCCAATCTGCCCGATTCAATCTATCTTCCTACTATATGCTTAAGAACGAACATTTTACATGATTATTCCTATTCCGTATGCATGGCTAAGTTATCACACATATATACATTGACTGAATTTAAATAACTATGTACACTAAAACAAGGTCTATATAAAGTCTACATTGTGCTAATTCTATTGTGAAATTATACCTAAGCTTGACCCCTATTTCGGGTCAAGAGAGGTGGACCCCTGGTTGATGCTAGTACAAACTTCCTTGTGGATTCTCCTGGCTCAGGGGAAGATGGTCTTGACCTCCAACTTCCTTTCTCGAGAGATGCTAATAGTTATACTATTCGGATAAGGTTCTGGCTAGGAATGGTTACTTTTGGATTTTTTCTAAGGTGGCACTCCGGCAGAGCTTCCACTGGGGATAGGCTATGGGAGGGCTAGGCTGAGATAGCACTCGGACAGAGCTTTCGCTGGGGATAGGCTACGTGAGGGCTAGGTTGAGGTGGCACTCGAATAGAGCTTCCACTGGGGATAGGCTATATGAGGGCTAGTCTAAGGTGGCACTTGCATAGAGCTTCTGCTAGGGATAGGCTATGGGAGGGCTAGGCTAAGGTAGCACTCGAACAGAGCTTCTGCTAGGAATTTGTTGAAACCTAAATGGTTGAAGGACTTAGAAGGCCCAAAGAACACTTCAAAGATTCGAAGGAATCTTACGAAGATCTCTCCGTAGACTGGAAGAACCTCAATAGGGGGTGGGAGACTAATGGGAAACTTTTCCTACACAAAAATCTCACTCAAAAAATCAAAGGATTGAAGATTTTCGAAGACCTGAAGAACACTTCAGATCTTATGAAGATCTCTCCAAAGACTTGGAAAACCTCGAAGGGGGAGGGGAGGAGAGAGGGCAAAGCTTCTCTACTTTGGGTTGCTCACTAAGAGACTTGGGTTGTTATTGTGTGAAAAACCAAAGGGAGGGGGGATTTATAGAATTTTTGGACCAATAGGGAGGAGAGAGAAAATCTCCTAACCAATGATAGTGAAAAGTAATTTTTCTAAACCAATGGGGTGAAAGTAAGAAATTTTGGGCCAATGAGGTGGAGGGTAATTTTCCATAACCAATGGGGTGAATGGTAATTTTTTGGACCAATCATAAGGAAATATTCCTTTTTGGACCAATGGGAGGCTGCGGTGTAAGGTACGCTAGTAGGGTAGTGTAGGGTACACAGGCTAGTGAAGAGGGAATTCCTTCTCCAATCCAATCACCGAAAGAGGGATTATAATCGTCGACAGGAGCAACAGAGGTTTCGGCAGGGTGCAGGAGCTTCGCCAGAGGTGCTGGAGGTACAGTAGGGGTGCTGGAACTCCAGCATGGGTGTTGGCATGCTGGAGCTCCAACATGGGAGTTGGAGCTCCAGTATGGGCATTGGAACTCCAACATGGGCGCCAGAGCTCCTGCAATGGCGTTGGGGCTTTGCAAGGGTGCGGGGGCTCCGTTGTGGGTGCGAGAGCTCCGATATGGGTGCGGGAACTCAGACATGGGTTCTAAAACTTGGTCGGACATGCGCGGGGCTTGGTCAGGTGCCTGTGGGGCGTGGTTGAGTGCACACGAGGCTTAGTCAGGTGCACGCAGGGCTTGACCGTGTGCACGCGGGGCTTAGTTGGGTGCACGTGGGGCTTGGCCATGTGCACATGGGGCTTGGTTGTGTGCACGCGGGGCTTGGCCGTGTGCATGTGAGGCTTGGTTGGGCACACGCGAGGATTACATGGGTGGGGTTTGGAAATACATGGGGGCTCGCATGGGCAGGGTTTGGGCACTGAAGGCAAGGCATGGGTGCTCGCATGGGTGGGGTTTGGGCACTTAAAAGTGTGATTTTCGAGAATGATTGCGGGAGATTCGATGGTCTAATTTTGACGTACAATATATCATTGGAATCATAATTTTGAGTACTATGTGTGTCACACCCCGTTCACACTTAACAAGAGTGGTGACCGAGTTAACACCGGTTAACCCAAACCTGCCAGGATCATCAGATACTGTATTCCACCACAGCATACGCACAACTAATATAAGTTCATCAAATCAGCGGAAGTCTAAGTTTTACCTGTGAATAAGTCCCATATACTTGATACCCGAATTGTGATAAAATAATTATATACATGTGGGCCCGAAGGCATGATAATTACACAATAAAAGTACAATTCATATATCAAGTATATACAGGAAATCATCAAAACAATCAGAGTACACAGCTCGGCTCGGTATCAAGGCTAGAGCTCAGCTCGGCCTCAGAACTGCTGTCCCGCAGCACAACTCTCGCACGAGCAGTCGGCGCCGTGCTCTAACTCCTCAGGGGTCCACCAGTCCTCTTCAGGAAACTAGACTGTGGGACCCACCCCATGCTCCTCAGATGTATGACCTGTAAAATCATCTAAAAAGGGGGTGTACATGTGGGATGAGCTCACTAGCTCAGTAAGTAGAAAGATGGACCACACACAACAGTCCACACATCACAACACATCATATGCACTACATGCCATGCTATACATTTTAAATCACATTCACCTAAGCAACATTACTAAGTCCTTGGTTTTAGTGCTACTACAACCACAGTGCGCGTATACTCCGGGTACGAGCCGCGAACTCCCTCCCGCGATACGCCCATAGGGCTGTCGGAGAAGGCCCACCGTGAGTACTCGGAAAAGTAAAGACAATGCCGTCCACCGGCTCTCAACAGAAATGTAAATGACTGAAATAAAGGTGCTGACTCCAGCAATTTAAAAGCAGTACGATTGGCCCTCTTGAATGTACCACCGAGGTTGCCGACTGTCCTACATGACTCGTTGGGCTTTATGTCTAACCGCCACAGTGACCCGACAACCGCGACCACTGCTTCCCCCCAAATGATAACCCAACACCTTAACCCCTGTTGGGAAGGGTCGTAGCATGGGATGGTGAAAATCCTAATACCGTATGCTCTTATATGACATTAGTACGATTGCATAGTGCCATCGTGTCCCATTCCACGGGCCACCAATGCATTCGTTTCCAAGCCGACTACGGCATCTAGTCTATCAATGCATTATGCACAATGATGTCCACATTCAACATATAAACA